>NC_069501.1:1108153603-1108453603 GCF_027579735.1 Bombina bombina | reverse complement strand
GTCTCAAAAGCCAATCTGATGATGCTTTTAAACCAAAAGGAAAGAGAGGTAGAAGTTGCTTTTTTACCTCTCCTTTAACCAGAATAAACAACAAACAAAGAAGATGTTTGTCTAAAATCTTCAGTAGCCTCTAAATAGAATTTTAGAGCACGGACAACGTCCAAATTGTGTAACAAACGTTCCTTCTATGAAACTGGATTCGGACACAAAGAAGGTACAACTATCTCCTGGTTAATATTTTTGTTGGAAACAACCTTCGGAAGAAAACCAGGCTCAGTACGTAAAACCACCTTATCTGCATGGACCAGATAGGGCGGAGAACACTGCAGAGCAGATAACTCAGAAACTCTTCTAGCGGAAGAAATTGCAACCTAAAACAAAACTTTCCAAGATAATAACTTAATATCTACGGAATGTAAGGGTTCAAACGGAACCCCTTGAAGAACTGAAAGAACTAGATTAAGACTCCAGGGAAGAGTCAAAGGTCTGTAAACAGGCTTGATTCTAACCAGAGCCTGAACAAACGCTTAAACGTCTGGCACAGCTGCCAGCCTTTTGTGAAGTAAAACAGATAAAGCAGAGATCTGTCCCTTCAGAGAACTCGCAGAAAATCCTTTCTCCAAACCTTCTTGTAGAAAGGAAAGAATCTTAGGAATTTGTATCTTGTTCCATGGGAATCCTTTAGATTCACACCAACAGATAAATTTTTTCCATATATTATGGTAAATTTTTCTAGTTACAGGCTTTCTAGCCTGAATAAGAGTATCTATTACAGAATCTGAAAACCCACGCTTTGATAAAATCAAGCGTTCAAACTCCAAGCAGTCAGTTGGAGGAAAACCAGATTCGGATGTTCGAATGGACCCTGAATAAGAAGGTCCTGTCTCAAAGGTAGCTTCCATGGTGGAGCCGATGACACATTCACCAGGTCTGCATACCAAGTCCTGCGTGGCCACACAGGAACTATCAAGATCACCGAAGCCCTCTCCAGATTGATCCTGGCTACCAGCCTGGGAATGAGAGGAAACAGTGGGAATACATAAGCTAGGTTGAAGATCCAAGGTGCTACTATTGTATCCAATAGAGTCGCCTTGGGATCCCTGGATTTGGACCCGTAACAAGGGACCATGAAGTTCTGACGAGAGGCCATCAGAACCATGTCTGGAATGCCCCATAATTGAGTTATTTGGGCAAAGATTTCCAGATGGAGTTCCCACTCCCCCGGATGCTCCTCCATCGCCAGGGAACTCCTTGTTACCCCCTGATGGTTGATATATGTAACAGTCGTCATGATGTCTGATTGAAACCTTATGAATTTGGCCTTTGCTAGTCGAGGCCAAGCCTTGAGAGCATTGAATATCGCTCTCAGTTCCATTATGTTTATCGGGAGAAGAGAGTCTTCCCGAAACCATAAACCCTGAGCTTTCAGGGGTTCCCAGACCGCGCCCCAGCCCACCAGACTGGCGTTGGTCGTGACATTGACCTACTCTGGTCTGCGGAAGCTCATTCCCTGTGACAGGTTGTCCAGGGTCAGCCACCAACGGAGTGAATCTCTGGTTATTTGATCTACTTGTATCGTCGGAGACAAGTCTGTATAATCCCCATTCCACTGTCTGAGCATGCACAGGTGTAATGGTCTTAGATGAATTCGTGCAAAAGGAACTATGTCCATTGCCGCAACCATCAAACCTATTACTTCCATGCACTGCGCTATGGAAGGAAGAAGAACAGAATGAAGTACCTGACAAGAGCTTAGAAGTTTTGATTTTCTGGCCTCTGTCAGAAAAACCTTCATTTCTAAGGAAACTATTATTGTTCCCAAGAAGGGAACTCTTGTTGACGGGGACAGAGAACTTTTTTCTATGTTCACTTTCCACCTGTGAGATCTGAGAAAGGCTAGGACAATGTCCGTATGAGCCCTTGCTTTTGACAGAGACGACACTTGAATCAGGATGTCGTCCAAGTAAGGTACTACTGCAATGCCCCTTGGTCTTAGCACCGCTAGAAGGGACCCTGGTACCCTTGTGAAAATCTTTGGAGCAGTGGCTAATCCGAATGGAAGTGCCACAAACTGGTAATGCTTGTCCAGAAAGGCGAACCTTAGGAACCGAAAATGTTCCTTGTGGATAGGAATACGTAGGTACGCATCCTTTAAGTCCACCGTGGTCATGAATTGACCTTCCTGGATGGTAGGAAGGATCGTTCGAATGGTTTCCATTTTGAACGATGAAACCCTTAGAAACTTGTTTAGAATCTTGAGATCTAAAATTGGTCTGAATGTTCCCTCTTTTTTGGGAATTATGAACAGGTTGGAGTAAAAACCCATCCCTTGTTCTCCTAATGGAACAGGATGAATCACTCCCATGCTTAACAAGTCTTCTACACAGTGTAAGAATGCCTGTTCGAAGATAATTGAGACCCGTGGAACCTTCCCCTTGGGGGTAGTTCCCTGAATTCCAGGAGATAACCTTGAGAAACTATTTCTAGCGCCCAAGGATCCTGAACATCTCTTCTTCGAACCAGAAACACGCAGCTGTAGTGACAGGAACAATGCATGAAATTGGTTGTAGAAGGTAACCTTGCTGAACAAACATCTTTTTAAGCAAACCCTCTAACCTTTAATCCATAGGATCTTGAAAGCACAACTATCTTCTATAGGAATAGAAGTGCGTTTGTTTAGAGTAGAAACCGCCCCCTCGACCTTGGGGACTGTATGCTATAAGTCCTTTCTGGGGTCGACTATAGGAAATAATTTCTTAAATATAGGGGGAGGACAAAAGGTATGCCGGGCCTTTCCCACTCCTTATTTACTATGTCCGCCACCCGCTTGGGTATAGGAAAAACATCGGGGGGCACCGGAACCTCTAGGAACTTGTCCATCTTACCTAATTTCTCTGGAATGACCAAATTGTCACAATCATCCAGAGTAGATAATACCTCCTTAAGTAGTGCGTGGAGATGTTGTAATTTAAATTTAAAAGTTACAATATCAGGTTCTGCTTGTTGAGAAATTTTCCCTGAATCTGAAATTTCTCCCTCAGACAAAACCTCCCTCCTGGCCCCTTCAGATAGGTGTGAGGGTATGTCAGAACAGATATCATCAGCGTCCTCTTGCTCTTCAGTGTTTAAAACAGAGCAATCACGCTTTCTCTGATAAGTAGGCATTTTGGAAAAAATGCATGCAATAGAATTATCCATTACAGCCATTAATTGTTGTATGGTAATAAGTATTGGCGCACTAGATGTACTAGGGGCCTCTTGTGTGGGCAAAACTGGTGTAGACACAGAAGGGGATGATGCAGTACCATGCTTACTCCCCTCATTAGAGGAATCATCTTGGGCAATATCATATCTATGGCATTATTATCCCTACTTTGTTTGGACATTATGACACAAATATATATATCACATATATTTAAATGGGGAGACACATTGGCTTTCATACATATAGAACATCGTTATCTGATGGTTCAGACATGTTAAACAGGCTTAAACTTGTCAACAAAGCACAAAAAACGTTTTACAATAAAACCGTTACTGTCCCTTTAAATTTTAAACTGAACACACTTTATTACTGAATATGTGAAAAAGTATGAAGGAATTGTTCAAAATTCACCAAAATTTCACCACAGTAACTTAAAGCCTTAAAAGTATTGCACACCAAATTTGAAAGCTTTAACCCTTAAAATAACGGAACCGGAGCCGTTTTTACATTCAACCCCTATACAGTCCCAGGTATCTGCTTTGCTGAGACCCAACCAAGCCCAGAGGGGAATACGATACCAAATGATGCCCTCTATAAGCTTTTTCAGTGGTTCTTAGCTCCTCACACATGCATCTGCATGCCATGCTTTCCAAAAACAACTGCGCATTAGAGGCGCGAAAATGAGGCTCTGTCTATGACTAGAAAAGGCCCCCAGTGAAAAAGGTGTCCAATACAGTGCCTGCCGTTTTTATTAAAACAATCCCCAAGATTTAACAACTATTTAAAGAAATAATCTGCCAAATATACTTAGTAAAGTAATCGTTTTAGCCCAGAAAAATGTCTACCAGTTTTTTAAGCCCTAATGAAGCCCTTTATTCTTTTACTTAAACAAAGAAAATGGCTTACCGGTTCCCATAGGGAAAATGACAGCTTCCAGCATTACCGAGTCTTGTTAGAAATGTGTCATACCTCAAGCAGCAAAGTCTGCCCACTGTTTCCCCCAACTGAAGTTACTTCATCTCAACAGTCCTGTGTGGAAACAGCTATCGATTTTAGTAACGGTTGCTAAAATCATTTTCCTCTTACAAACAGAAATCTTCATCTCTTTTCTGTTTCAGAGTAAATAGTACATACCAGCACTATTTTAAAATAACAAACTCTTGATTGAAGAACAAAAACTACATTTAAACACCAAAAAACTCTAAGCCATCTCCGTGGAGATGTTGCCTGTGCAACGGCAAAGAGAATGACTGGGGTAGGCGGAGCCTAGGAGGGACTATATGGCCAGCTTTGCTGGGCTCTTTGCCATTTCCTGTTGGGGAGGAGAATATCCCACAAGTAAGGATGACGCCGTGGACCGGACACACCTATGTTGGAGAAATCTAATGACATGGCCTCCTTGTTCACCTGATCTGAACCCCATTGAGAACCTGTGGTCCATCATCAAATGTGAGATTTACAAGGAGGGAAAACAGTACACCTCTCTGAACAGTGTCTGGGAGGCTGTGGTTGCTGCTGCACGCAATGTTGATGGTGAACAGATCAAAACACTGACAGAATCCATGGATGGCAGGCTTTTGAGTGTGCTTGCAAAGAAAGCTGGCTATATTGGTCACTGATTTGTTTTTGTTTTGTTTTTGAATGTCAGAAATGTATATTTGTAAATGTTGAGATGTTATATTGGTTTCACTGGTAAAAATAAATAATTGAAATGGGTATATATTTGTTTTTTGTTAAGTTGCCTAATAATTATGCACAGTAATAGTCACCTGCACACACAGATATCCCCCTAAAATAGCTAAAACTAAAAACAAACTAAAAACTACTTCCAAAACTATTCAGCTTTGATATTAATGAGTTTTTTGGGTTCATTGAGAACATGGTTGTTGTTGAATAATAAAATTAATCCTCAAAAATACAACTTGCCTAATAATTCTGCACTCCCTGTATATATATATATATATATATATATATATATATATATATATATATATATATATATATATATATATATATATATACTATGTATATCTGATGTACACTATGTGTATATGAAAATTGACTTTAATGTGTCTTTAAGAGCCAGCACAATTTTTTTATAGAAGCCATGGGCGGATGTTAGTGTGTGTACACAATGTTAGGAGCAAGGTAATGGCTCCCTATATCCTAAAATATGTCAGTTCATAATGAAAGGGATTAGTAGAAACGAACAATATTTTTAAAAAAATTAATTAAATGGACATCAAATTAAAAAAAAAGAAAAGGAAATGCTGTTATGCGTTTGAGCATTTTATGATTGGATTACTTCTGGTGAGCCAATCGCAAGAGGCATATGTAAGTAGCCACCAATTACCAGCAAGCTCCCAGTAGTGCTTTTCTGCTACTGACCCTACCTTGGTATACTCTTTAACAAAGAATATAAACAGAGTAAATTTTATGAAGTAAATTAAGAAGTCACTTAATATTGTATACTCGATTTCAGTGTTTCTAAACACCAGTCCTCAATAGGCCAGATTTTCATGATCTCATAACTAGAGCACAGGTGAACTTAGCAACTAATGCCTGCGAGCAGGTTAGTAACCATGGTTACTGAGTGATAAGGTGATTATTTCACTCTAGTTTGGATATCATGAAAATCTGGCCTGTTAGGGGTACTTGACGACTGGAGTTGAGAAACACTGCTCTGTTTGAACCATAAAAGTTTCATTTTGAATTGCATGTCCCTTTAATGTATTGGTCAGCTTTAAAGGAACACTATACAACAATTTTTATTTTACTACATGTAATAGACACGCCTATAAATAATAATATGCATAGATACTGATCTAGAAATCCAGAATAAAACCATTTAAAAACTTAATTAAAAGCTCCCAGTGTAGCACTGTTAAAAAGGTTACTGGAACACCCACTGAAAGTGGTTCTATAGCAAAAAAGCAGACACTACCCCGCCCCCCCTCCTCCCCTTCCTCTGCATATTAAAAGACTCTTTACACAAACAGGAGCAAGCTGGAGTTGGTATAAATCAGTATTCTCCTAAAACTTTGGGGCAAAACTATACATTTAAAAAAAAATTAAAAAAATGCTGTATTGGCTATATAAATGGATCATCTACCAAGATTTATGCAAAGAAAAATCTAATGTGCAATGTCCCTTTATAAAGGGATTGAGACACATTTAAATAAGTAGATGAGGAAAATCATTTTCATTAAAAAGAGCCAGTGAAAGAATTGTCTCCTATTTCAGTTAAAAGCTCTTTTGTGGCTTAATGTGCTTTTGATAAAAAGATTAGGCATAATCAAAGAATTCCGCCTGGATAAAGTTTGTTGTCTGACTTGAGATTGCCGAGTCAGATGTACTGTAGTTAAACTTGGCAGTGAGACTAGTATGAAATGCATTGTTTTACAGCTGTTACCTGATATAACCAATTAGGGAAATATATGTAGCAGAGTTAGCCTTGAGAAGTCAGGGCTAAATTACATGAAAGGAGACAAAATAATGAATGAAAATTTATTGCAAAGTTGTTCCATTATGCAAAACTAAACATTTTATATAAAAGTCTCAAGGTGTTTACTGTTCCTTTTAAATTTGGTTTGCCTTAGGTTTTTGGCGCTAGATTCAGTGATACCTGGGTGGAAAACAAGATTAATAGGAAAATGTTGAATTAATAAAAAAATAAAAAAATAATGGCAAAAAATATTATATCAGGATTCAGACAGAGCATACAATTTTAAACAACTTTCCAATTTACTAATATTATTAAACTTGCTTCAATATCTTGGTATCTTTGTTGAAGGATAAATACATCTGGTAGACCAGCTAGCTCCGAGTAGTACATTGCCGCTCCTAAGCCTAGATAGGATTTATTATTTTTTCAATAAAGAATATCAAGAGAACAAAGCAAATTAGATTAAGGAAGTTAATTGACCATTTGTTTAAAATAACATGCTGTATCTGAATCGTGAAAGAAGAAAAAAATTGTGTTTCCTGTCCTAATTACTGGCATATACAACATAAATTACACAGTTACACAGAAGGGTATGTCTGTATCTTATTATCAATGTGCAATTACTTGACTCCATTTTTAAACTACAATTTTTTTGGTCTCAGTAATTCAAGTAAATCTACTAAGGATTATTAATATAGATAGAAGCTATCCATCTCACTAAAGAATGTTCATATCTTATGAGACTTGGACTACATTGTTGTATGTGTGATACAAATGACATTGTGGACAGTAAACTTAAAGGGAAACTCTAAGCTGTCCCAGGACAGACACATTAATATGCTGCTTAGAAATCCTTTATAATGGCATGTGGCTACTGATAAACTTTTGAGGTAAAATATCTTTCTTTTTTACATAGAGATGTTCAGGTAATATTTTCTAGTCAGCTTTTTACAGATATGCTGCATCACTTTCAATTGTTTAAACATTTGGGTATTATGGCCCTTTAATTAACTGAAATAAAAATTAATATTTATTTTTTTCTCAC
Source organism: Bombina bombina (assembly GCF_027579735.1). Taxonomy (NCBI): domain Eukaryota; kingdom Metazoa; phylum Chordata; class Amphibia; order Anura; family Bombinatoridae; genus Bombina; species Bombina bombina. The sequence goes on along the minus strand of NC_069501.1, from coordinate 1,108,445,908 downwards.
AACTTGCATCATGCTCCATGGTATTTCGCAAACTTTATTTACCCATATTCTTGTACTTCACCAAGATAATCTATAACATGTCATTATATAAACAAATGTATCAGCCGAAATAGCGACTCATCTCAATTTGCAGAATGTAACAAGCTTCCTCCTACTTCCCAGTGTAAAAATATCCAGGTCACCAGCACACAAAAAAATAAAAAATTCAACACTGCATATTTCTTACCTCTATTTTTTGTTTGTGACAAATGTGTGTGACCATTAAATTCTTGTACAGGTGCATAATACTTAGGGGCCGATTTACTAAACAGTCAATGCTTCTTATTCCAGGCGAGCCTTCAGTCTTAAGATCGCTGCTCCTTAATTCGTCCACCACCTCTGAGGCGGCGGACAGCAATCATACCGATCATATACGATGGGGATGATTGACACCCCCTGCTAGTGGTCAACTGGCCACGAATCTGCAGGGGCGGCATTGCACAAGCAGTTCACTAGAAATGTTAAATGTCGACAGCGTATGCTGTCTGCATTTTGCAATGCCGGGGGAACATGATCTGCTACAGCCAGTGGTCAAGTCGAGCGGGAACGCATGGGAACGGAGTTCCTGCACAATTATTTTGCAAGAGGAACTAAGTTCCCTCTGGACAGAAAACAGAAACTCTTCAGAAAACACTGCTGGTGGGAGGAACTGGAGCTCAGTCTGGTTAGAGGGATAGTGAGATCCTCTAGTGATGGGCGGAAACACTTCCTACAATACACTAAATGTAAGACTGACAGCGGCCCTGCTGTGGGATCACTCCGCAATGTGTGTAACACCTGGTGCTTACATTTCTGTGTGACTTGCTCTGTGGTTATTTAGCTTCCCTCAGCAGAAATAGGACTTTTACACCTTAAGTGGGTGTGAAAGAGACGGATCCTAAGTGTATAGATTATATGCATACAAATACAGTGCGTGTGTATGTATATATATATATATATATATATATGTGTGTGTGTGTATATATGTGTATGTGTGTGTGTGTGTGTGTATATATATATATATATATATATATGTATGTGTGTGTGTGTGTGTGTGTGTGTATATATATTCCCACACTTTTTTGTAGGACTTGACCCCTGGCTACAGCGGATCATGTTCGTTCGAAATTTAGTAAATCAGCCCCTTAGTATTAATATTATGTGCCTAGATTTAGAGTTCTGCGTTAGCCGTCCAAACCAGCGTTAGGGGGTCCTAACGCTGGTTTTTACTGCCCGCTGGTATTTAGAGTCAGTCAGGAAAAGGTCTAACGCTCACTTTCCAGCCGCGACTTTTCCATACCGCAGATCCCCTTACGTCAATTGCGTATCCTATCTTTTCAATGGGATCTTTCTAACGCCGGTATTTAGAGTCTTGGCTGAAGTGAGCGTTAGAAATCTAACGACAAGACTCCAGCCGCAGAAAAAAGCCAGGAGTTAAGAGCTTTCTGGGCTAACGCCGGTTCATAAAGCTCTTAACTACTGTGCTCTAAAGTACACTAACACCCATAAACTACCTATGTACCCCTAAACAGAGGCCCCCCCCCCACATCGCCGCCACTCTATTAAATTTTTTTAACCCCTAATCTGCCGACCACACACCGCAGCCACCTACATTATCCCTATGTACCCCTAATCTGCTGCCCCTAACATCGCCGACCCCTACATAATATTTATTAACCCCTAATCCCCCCCCCCAACGTCGCTGCTACCTACCTACAATTATTAACCCCTAATCTGCCGACCGGACCTCACCGCTACTATATATTAACCCCTAATCCGCCTCACTCCCGCCTCGCAAACCCTATAATAAATAGTATTAACCTCTAATCTGCCCTCCCTAACATCGCCGACACCTAACTTCAAGTATTAACCCCTAATCTGCCGACCGGACCTCGCCGCTACTATAATAAATGTATTAACCCCTAAAGCTAAGTCTAACCCTAACCCTAACACCCCCTAAATTAAATATAATTTAAATCTAACGAAATAAAATAAATCTTATTAAATAAATGATTCCTATTTAAAGCTAAATACTTACCTGTAAAATAAACCCTAATATAGCTACAATATAAATAATAATTATATTGTAGCTATTTTAGGATTTATATTTATTTTACAGGCAACTTTGTATTTATTTTAACCAGGTACAATAGCTATTAAATAGTTAATAACTATTTAATAGCTACCTAGTTAAAATAATTACAAAATAACCTGTAAAATAAATCCTATCCTAAGTTACAATTAAACCTAACACTACACTATCAATAAATAAATTAAATAAACTATCTACAATTATCTACAATTATATCGACTAAACTAAATTACAAAAAAAACAAACACTAAATTACAAAAAATAAAAAAAGATTACAAGAATTTTAAACTAATTACACCTAATCTAAGCCCCCTAAAAAAATAACAAAGACCCCCAAAATAAAAAATTGCCCTACCCTATTCTAAAATAAAAATTGTAAAGCTCTTTTACCTTACCAGCCCTTAAAAGGGCCTTTTGCGGGGCATGCCCCAAAGAAAACAGATCTTTTGCCTGTAAAAAAAAACATACAATACCCCCCCCCCCAACATTACAACCCACCACCCACATACCCCTAATCTAACCCAAACCCCCCTTAAATAAACCTAACACTAAGCCCCTGAAGATCTCCCTACCTTGTCTTCACCACGCCGGGTATCACCGATCCGTCCAGAAGAGGGTCCGAAGTCTTCATCCTATCCGGCAAGAAGAGCTCCTCCAGAGGGTCCAAAGTCTTCATCCTATCCGGGCAGAAGAGGACATCCGGACCGGCAGACATCTTCATCCAGGCGGCATCTTCTATCTTCTTCCATCCGGCGCGGAGCGGGACCATCTTCAAGCAGCCGACGCGGAGCCATCCTTCTTGACCAACGGACTAACGACAAATGAAGGTTCCTTTAAGGGACGTCATCCAAGACGGTGTTCCTCGAATTCCGATTGGCTGATAGGATTCTATTAGCCAATCGGAATTAAGGTAGGAAAAATCTGATTGGCTGATTGAATCAGCCAATCAGATTCAAGTTCAATACGATTGGCTGATTGGATCAGCCAATCAGATTGAGCTCGCATTCTATTGGCTGTTCCGATCAGCCAATAGAATGCGAGCTCAATCTGATTGGCTGAATGGATCAGCCAATCGGATTGAACTTGAATCTGATTGGATTATTCAATCAGCCAATCAAATTTTTCCTACCTTAATTCGGATTGGCTGATAGAATCCTATCAGCCAATTGGAATTCGAGGGACGCCATCTTGGATGACGTCCCTTAAAGGAACCTTCATTCGTCATTAGTCCGTCGGTGAAGAAGGATGGCTCCGTTTTGGCTGCTTGAAGATGGTCCCGCTCCGCACCGGATGGAAGAAGATAGAAGATGCCGTCTGGATGAAGATGTCTGCCGGTCCGGATGTCCTCTTCTGCCCGGATAGGATGAAGACTTTGGACCTTCTGGAGGAGCTCTTCTTGCCGGATAGGATGAAGACTTCGGACCCTCTTCTGGACGGATCGGTGATACCTGGCGTGGTGAAGACAAGGTAGGGAGATCTTCAGGGGCTTAGTGTTAGGTTTATTTAAGGGGGGTTTGGGTTAGATTAGGGTTATGTGGGTGGTGGGGGGTATTGTATGGTTTTTTTTACAGGCAAAAGAGCTATTTTCTTTGGGGCATGCCCCGCAAAAGGCTCTTTTAAGGGCTGGTAAGGTAAAAGAGCTTTACAGTTTTTATTTTAGAATAGGGTTGGGCATTTTTTTATTTTGGGGGGCTTTGCTATTTTTTTAGGGGGCTTAGAGTAGGTGTAATTAGTTTAAAATTCTTGTAATCTTTTTTATTTTTTGTAATTTAGTGTTTGTTTGTTTTTTGTAATTTAGTTTAGTTGATATAATTGTAGATAATTGTAGATAGTTTATTTAATTTATTTATTGATAGTGTAGTGTTAGGTTTGATTGTAACTTAGGTTAGGATTTATTTTACAGGTAAGTTTGTAATTATTTTAACTAGGTAGCTATTAAATAGTTATTAACTATTTAATAGCTATTGTACCTGGTTAAAATAAATACAAAGTTGCCTGTAAAATAAATATAAATCCTAAAATAGCTACAATATAATTATTATTTATATTGTAGCTATATTATGGTTTATTTTACAGGTAAGTATTTAGATTTAAATAGGAATAATTTATTTAATAAGATTTATTTTATTTCGTTAGATTTAAATTATATTTAATTTAGGGGGGTGTTAGGGTTAGGGTTAGACTTAGCTTTAGGGGTTAATACATCTATTAGAGTAGCGGCGAGATCCGGTCGGCAGATTAGGGGTTAATGATTGTAGGTAGGCGGCGACGTTGGGGGCGGCAGATTAGGGGTTAATAAATATAATATAGGGGTCGGCGGTGTTAGGGGCAGCAGATTAGGGGTACATAGGGATAACGTAGGTTGCGGCGGTGTACGGAGCGGCAGATTAAGGGTTAATAATAAAATGCAGGGGTCAGCGATAGCGGGGGCGGCAGATTAGAGGTTAAGAAGTGTAAGGTTAGGGGTGTTTAGACTCGGGTACATGTTAGGGTGTTAGGTGCAGACTTAGGAAGTGTTTCCCCATAGGAAACAATGGGGCTGCGTTAGGAGCTGAGCGCTGCTTTTTTGCAGGTGTTAGGTTTTTTTTCAGCTCAATCTGCCCCATTGTTTCCTATGGGGGAATCGGGAACGAGCACGTTTTTGAAGCTGGCAGCGTCCGTAAGCACCGCTGGTATTTAGAGTTGAAGTGGCGGTAAATTATGCTATACGCTCCCTTTTTGGAGCCTAACGCAGCCCTACAGAGAACTCTAAATACCAGCGGTATTTAAAAGGTGTGGGGGGAAAAATACACGCGTAGCTAACGCACCCCTTTGGCTGCAGAACTCTAAATCTAGGCGATGGTGTTTCAGTAAGCACCTTGAGATTTTTTATAAAATCTTTAGTCATGTAGATGCTTAAAGGGACACTGAACCCAAATTATTTATTTTGTGATTCAGATAGAGCATGCAATTTTAAGCAACTTTCTAATTTACTCCTATTATCAAATTTTCTTCATTCTCTTGGTATCTTTATTTGAAAAGCAAGAATGTAAGTTTAGATGCTGGCCCATTTTTAGTGAACAACCTGGGTTCTTGCTGATTAGTGGATACATTCACCCACCAATAAACAAGTGCTGTCCAGGCTCCTTAGCTTAGATGCCTTCTTTTTCAAAAAGATAGCAAGAGAACGAAGAAAAATTGATAATAGGAGTAAAATAGAAAGTTGCTTAAAATTACCTGCTCTATCTGAATCATGAAAGAAAAAAAATGGGTTCAGTGTCCCTTTAATGAGACAGCTTTGAAATATACTTTCAATATTTATTTTGCCCCCTTTTATGTAATTTAAAGGGAACTCCAACCGGGGGCCGTGCCTAGCAGTGTAGGCAGTCCCCCATGATCTGATCTGATCCTATCCTTGAAATCACGTGATTTTGTTTTTCATGCAAGTGTTTAAGGTTGAAAGGAAGTCCTAATGTAAACACTTGCCCTTGGCATGAAGGGGTTAAAGAACCATGAAACCCCCCAAAAAAACCATTACATGATTTAGATAGTGCATGCATTGTTTAACATCTTTCTCATTTACTTCTATTATCAAATTTTCTTCATTCTCCTGATATCTTTTGTTGAAAAACAAGGACGTAAGCTTAGGAGCGGGCACATGTTTGGAGCACTATATGGCAGCAGTTTTGCAAGAATATTATCCATATGCAAAAGCATTAGATGGTAGCACTATTTCCTGCCACCTAGGTATCTCTTAAACAGAGAATAACATGTGAATTAAGTAAATTTGATAATAGAAGTAAATTGGAAACTATTATTTCTCTCTGGCGGAAATGTCCTTTAAAGGGACATTATACACTAGATTTTTCTTTGCATAATTTTGTAAAAATGTATAGTTTTGCTTGTTTTTTTTTTTTTTAAAGAACTTTATTGAAACATTAAATATATAACAGACTTGGCCCTGGTTACAATGTGAGCCTTATGCCGTTTCTTCGGCAGTTACAAAGTATAAGATAGTTTACAGAATGTTAGTTTAGAAACATAGGCCTAGATTTGGAGTTTTGTCGGTAACGACCCGAAAAACTAACGCCGGCTTTTTTCTGGCCGCACCATAAAAATAACTCTGGTATCGAGAGTCCACATAAAGGCTGCGTTAGGCTCCAAAAAAGGAGCGTAGAGCATTTTTAACGCAGCTTCAACTCTCGATACCAGAGTTGCTTACGGACGCGGCCAGCCTAAAAAACGTGCTCGTGCACGATTCCCCCATAGGAAACAATGGGGCTGTTTGAGCTGAAAAAAAACCAAACACCTGCAAAAAAGCTGCGTTCAGCTCCTAACGCAGCCCCATTGTTTGCTATGCGGTAACCCTTCCTACGTCTGCACTCAGTGATGTGCAGTCACTAGAGGCAGGTGAGGCAGTGCTTCACCTCTCATATGGGCAAAAATATATTTTTTTTTATTGGCTTTAAAAAAAAATGTAATTTTTTTTTCCCAGCATTTTTTTTTCTCACAGCTATATGTTGTGCAATGAAGAGGCACAAGCAGGTCTGCCCACCATTACACAACATGCTGCGCCATCTACTGGATGCAAGTGGTTAAGATCATTGCATGGCCCATTAACTGCTTATTTGAGGCGGTCCTATTTGGGCTGAACCAATCCAGCGAGAGGCATTAGTAAGTGGAACATAGGGTTGGGGCTGGATGTTAAATCATATAAAACAAAACAAAAACGCAAAAAAACAACTTTCATATATTTTTTTGCTGTCCTGTGAACTGCTAGCTTTGCTAAAGTGAAAAAGAGAGTTCTGTTCTTCCCCTCTAAGTGCAGTGGAATGTGCCACTGTCACTTCCTGAATCCTTCCAGAGCAGGAGAGAGGCACAGAGAGCAGTGTTTCACCAACATCTTATTAAAGTAAGATTTTACTAAAAAGGGATTCTGTTAGTGAAAATGATAATTTAATGAATGTGGTTTAGTGTTTGTTTACTCTTTTATAGCAGGGTCGTTTTTGTATTTTGTTTACTCAAACTTTACACCCACTAACTTAGCAGCTTGCCTCTGTACTAATGTATAGTCTTACTTTCTGAACTCTCTGTAGCTCTGCTGTTTTATTACTTTAAAATGCAGTGGTCCCCCCCCTTGTGTGTGTGTGTGTGTGTGTGTGTCTCTCTCTCTATCCATCTCTCTCCTTATGTGTTGTTCTCCCCCATGGTCTCTTTCTCTCTCTGTCTCTCTTTCTCCCCCTCTGACTCTCATGCCTTATGTAATGAAAGAATCTATAAGCATAATTTGCAGCATTAAAGTAAAAAGTATGTTTTAAACATATTTTAATGGGCATGGCTTTCTAGATCTCATGATCAGAGCAAGCATTGTGTTATCTGGCAAGAGTTTCTGTTACAATCCTTTAAACTAAAATCAGATGTTTACTAAGTTGACCAGTTTTCCAAGACACCATTTAAAGGGACATGAAACCCATATGCAAATTTAAATAACTTTCCAATTTACAATATCTAATTTTCTTCATTCTTTTGGATGTCCTTTGTTGAAAATCATATCTAAATATGCTCAGTAGCTGCTGATTGGTGGCTGCACATAGATACCTCATGTGATTGGCTCACCCATGTGCATTGCTATTTCTTCAACAAAGGATATCTAAAGAATGAAGGCGTATCCTGCCACTGCCTCACCAGCCTCTGACATCAATGCACGTCACTGTCTGCACTTAACACTCTAACATGTACCCCGAGTCTAAACACCCCTAACCTTACACTTATTAACCCCTAATATGCCGCCCCCGCTATCGCTGACCCCTGCATATTATTATTAACCCCTAATCTGCCGCTCCGTAAACCGCCGCTACTTACATTATCCCTATGTACCCCTAATCTGCTGCCCCTAACACCGCCGACCCCTATATTATATTTATTAACCCCTAATCTGCCCCCCACAACGTCGCCTCCACCTGCCTACACTTATTAACCCCTAATCTGCCGACCGGACCTGAGCGCTACTATAATAAAGTTATTAACCCCTAACCCGCCTCACTAACCCTATCATAAATAGTATTAACCCCTAATCTGCCCTCCCTAACATCGCCGACACCTAACTTCAATTATTAACCCCTAATCTGCCGACCGAATCTCGCCGCTATTCTAATAAATGTATTAACCCCTAAAGCTAAGTCTAACCCTAATACTAACACCCCCCTAACTTAAATATAATTTAAATCTAATGAAATTAATTAACTCTTATTAAATAAATTATTCCTATTTAAAGCTAAATACTTACCTGTAAAATAAATCCTAATATAGCTACAATATAAATTATAATTATATTAGAGCTATTTTAGGATTTATATTTATTTTACAGGTAACTTTGTATTTATTTTAACCAGGTACAATAGCTATTAAATAGTTAAGAACTATTTAATAGCTAAAATAGTTAAAATAATTACAAATTTACCTGTAAAAGAAATCCTAACCTAAGTTACAAATAAACCTAACACTAGACTATCAATAAATTAATTAAATAAACTACCTACAATTACCTACAATTAACCTAACACTACACTATCAATAAATTAATTAAATACAATTGCTACAAATAAATACAATTAAATAAACTAGCTAAAGTACAAAAAATAAAAAAGAACTAAGTTACAAAAAATAAAAAAATATTTACAAACATAAGAAAAATATTACAACAATTTTAAACTAATTACACCTACTCTAAGCCCCCTAATAAAATAACAAAGCCCCCCAATATAAAAAAATGCCCTACCCTATTCTAAATTACTAAAGTTCAAAGCTCTTTTACCTTACCAGCCCTGAACAGGGCCCTTTGCGGGGCATGCCCCAAGAAATTCAGCTCTTTTGCCTGTAAAAAAAAACATACAATACCCCCCCAACATTACAACCCACCACCCACATACCCCTAATCTAACCCAAACCCCCCTTAAATAAACCTAACACTAAGCCCCTGAAGATCATCCTACCTTGTCTTCACCATACCAGGTTCACCGATCGGTCCAGAAGAGCTCCTCCGATGTCCTGATCCAAGCCCAAGCGGGGGGCTGAAGAGGTCCATGATCCGGCTGAAGTCTTCATCCAAGCGGGCCAGAAGAGGTCTTCCATCCGATTGAAGTGTTCATCCAAGCGGCATCCATCCGGAGCGAAGCGGCAGCATCCTGAAGACCTCCACCGCGGAACATCCATCCTGGCCGACGACTGAACGACAAATGACGATTCCTTTAAATGACGTCACCCAAGATGGCGTCCCTCGAATTCCGATTGGCTGATAGGATTCTATCAGCCAATCGGAATTAAGGTAGGAATATTCTGATTGGCTGATGGAATCAGCCAATCAGAATCAAGTTCAATCCGATTGGCTGATCCGATCAGCCAATCAGATTGAGCTCGCATTCTATTGGCTGTTCCGATCAGGGCATTTTTTTATTTTGGGGGGCTTTGTTATTTTATTAGGGGGCTTAGAGTAGGTGTAATTAGTTTAAAATTGTTGTAATATTTTTCTTATGTTTGTAAATATTTTTTTATTTTTTGTAACTTAGTTCTTTTTTATTTTTTGTACTTTAGCTAGTTTATTTAATTGTATTTATTTGTAGCAATTGTATTTAATTAATTTATTGATAGTGTAGTGTTAGGTTAATTGTAGGTAATTGTAGGTAGTTTATTTAATTAATTTATTGATAGTCTAGTGTTAGGTTTATTTGTAACTTAGGTTAGGATTTCTTTTACAGGTAAATTTGTAATTATTTTAACTATTTTAGCTATTAAATAGTTCTTAACTATTTAATAGCTATTGTACCTGGTTAAAATAAATACAAAGTTACCTGTAAAATAAATATAAATCATAAAATAGCTCTAATATAATTATAATTTATATTGTAGCTATATTAGGATTTATTTTACAGGTAAGTATTTAGCTTTAAATAGGAATAATTTATTTAATAAGAGTTAATTAATTTCATTAGATTTAAATTATATTTAAGTTAGGGGGGTGTTAGTGTTAGGGTTAGACTTAGCTTTAGGGGTTAATACATTTATTAGAATAGCGGCGAGATTCGGTCGGCAGATTAGGGGTTAATAATTGAAGTTAGGTGTCGGCGATGTTAGGGAGGGCAGATTAGGGGTTAATACTATTTATGATAGGGTTAGTGAGGCGGATTAGGGGTTAATAACTTTATTATAGTAGCGCTCAGGTCCGGTCGGCAGATTAGGGGTTAATAAGTGTAGGCAGGTGGAGGCGACATTGTGGGGGGCAGATTAGGGGTTAATAAATATAATATAGGGGTCGGCGGTGTTAGGGGCAGCAGATTAGGGGTACATAAGGATAACGTAGGTGGCGGCGCTTTGCGGTCGGCAGATTAGGGGTTAATAAGTGTAGGCAGGTGGAGGCGACGTTGAGGGGGGCAGATTAGGGGTTAATAAATATAATACAGGGGTCGGCGGTGTTAGGGGCAGCAGATTAGGGGTACATAAGGATAACGTAGGTGGCGGTCGGCAGATTAGGGGTTAAAAAATTTTTTTCGAGTGTCGGCGATGTGGGGGGACCTCGGTTTAGGGGTACATAGGTAGTTTATGGGTGTTAGTGTACTTTAGAGCACAGTAGTTAAGAGCTTTATAAACCGGCGTTAGCCCAGAAAGTTCTTAACTACTGACTTTTTTCCTGCGGCTGGAGTTTTGTCGTTAGATGTCTAACGCTCACTTCAGAAACGACTCTAAATACCGGAATTAGAGAAATCCCATTGAAAAGATAGGATACGCAATTGACGTAAGGGGATCTGCGGTATGGAAAAGTTGCGGCTGAAAAGTGAGCGTTAGACCCTATTTTGAGTGACTCCAAATACCAGCGGTAGCCTAAAACCAGCGTTAGGAGCCTCTAACGCTGGTTTTCACGGCTAACGCCAAACTCTAAATCTAGGCCATAATGCATTGCCAAGTCTCGTTTAATACAATAACATAGATAATATTAATTTAAGTGCTTTGGTGTTAGAGTGTACACCAATTAACATATACTGGACCGTAAGCGTACTGACACTTCAGCACACCGGTGTCATCATTATTGAAATGTAAGAATGTAAGGTTGAGGTGAAGATAAATTAGAGAAGGAAGATTAAGGATGTAAGAGGTGTAGGGGAGAAGGGGGGAGAGGAGAGAGGGGAGGGAGAAGGAAAAAATATATATATATATATATATTTATATATATATATATATATATATAAATAATTCAATTTTTCATTTTTCCTCTTGTTCTATCTATTTTGGGAAAGGGGCAGACTACAATAAGCAGACATTGCACAACGCCCACTATTATTTACTTTGCTTATATATGTTCAGGCATGCATAGGCCTCCACAGCTCCAACATGTATTCATGTAATTCAATCCTATCCTCCCTCCAGTACCTGAAGCGTTCCAACTGAAGATCCCTACTCACATGGTCCGTCCAGTCAGAGAATGTGGGTATCTTTGTTGATTTCCAATTTTTGGGAATCAGGGATTTGGCGCTATTAAGCATGATATTCAATAACTGCTTCTTCGGTTTGTCCCTAATCTTGGGAAGGTCGTGGAAAAGCAGTAAGTTAGGGCCCCTGTTCAATGTGATCTGTAGGATTGTGTCTATTGCATCTATAATGTTTTGCCAGTAAGATTTAATCAGGTCACAATGCCACCATATGTGGGAGAGAGTCCCCCGTTCTCCACATCCCCTCCAGCACCTTCCATCCATATGTTTATAGATCTTTTGTAGCCTAACAGGCTTAAGATACCATTGTGACATAAACTTATAGTTTGACTCTAGCGTTCTAGCAGAGACCGACGCCTTTGCATGGCTAACAAATATTTTTTGCCATTCGCTGTCCGTGGGGTGAGAGTCCAGCTCTTTGTTCCACTGTTCAGCATAGGTCGGAAGGGGGGAGCTCGTATTTGATAGCAATGCGTGGTACATTATTGATGTTATGTGCCCCGGGCTGCTGGGGAGTAGACTGAGTGTTTCAAGCAATGTGAGTTGTCTAGTCAATAGGCTCACCTGTTTGTAAGACCCCATGAAGTGTTGGAGTTGCATATGAAAGTACCAGGAGAGCCTGAGGCCAGAGTCCTCCAGTTCACTCCTGCTTTTAAGTTTTTTATTAGTGATTATTCTATGGAACACTATTTGGTTCATTTGAATTCTTTCCCTTATTGGGTTCTGTGTGTTCGTGAAAGGTATGTCAGGGTTTTGTCTGAAAGGGGTCAATGGGGAGGGGTTTGTTGAAATGTGTGGATGTTCTATCAGGGTTTTGTCCCACTGTGTGAAAAACTCTTTTAAGAATATATATGACTTAATTGCCTTAGGCCTAGTTTTAGTGGAAGTCCACCCCAACGCACCCACGTTACCGGTGCTCAGAATCTCCCTTCCAATCTGTACCCAAGTTTTCTGTGTGTGATTAACACTCCACTCCACCTGGTGCTGCAGATTGATAGCTTTCTTGTAAAGTAGTAAGTTGGGAACCCCTAAGCCCCCCCTCTCTTTCACTTGATACAGTGTATTTCTCGCTACTCGCGGCCTACCCCCCCCCCCCCATATATACTCTTCTATTACATTTTGTAAGCGTTGTAAATAGTTTGTTGGTAGGGGGACTGGTAGGGTCTGCAAGTAGTATAAAATGCGTGGAAGTACATTCATCTTAATTATCCCAATTCGTCCTAACCAGGACACCTTTTTATTTTTCCACGAGGATAAATCTCATGTTATTAAGTGCAACAAGTGTACATAATTAGCTTCAAATAGTGATTCCGGTGTGGCCGTTATGTTTACCCCTAAATATTTAAGTGTGCGGGTTTGTAGTCTCAGTGTGCAGCCGTCTGTGAGTTGACATAACTCCACCTGAGGGAGGTTTATATTCAGTATTTCAGATTTATTGTGGTTCAGGTGAAAAGTTGACACTCTGCCATATGCGTCAAATTCTTTTAAAGATTCTGGGAGTGATGTTAGTGGATAAGATAACGATAAGAGGATATCGTCCGCATAAAGGGACAGTTTATGTTCCTGTCGGACTATCTGTATCCCTGAGATTTTATTGTTTTCTCTTATCTTTTGTGCTAGAACTTCTATTGACAGAGCAAACAATAGCGGGGACAGCGGGCAGCCCTGTCGGGTGCCATTTCTAATTTTAAAGGGTGTCGACAATATGTTGTTTACCTTAATCTGCGCAGTAGGGACTGTATACAGAGAGAACATCTTGTTCACAAAATGGGTGCCAAAATCCATCTTCGACAGGGCGGCCCTGAGGAAGGGCCAGCTCACCCTGTCGAAGGCCTTCTCGGCGTCCGTGGACACCAGAATGGACGGTATATTTTTGCAGTGGGCATAATTCGCCAAGAGGGCTACTTTGATGGTGTTGTCCCTGGCCTCTCGGCCCGTGACAAAGCCAACCTGGTCCTGTGATACTAGCTGCGGCAAGAACTTGTTCAGTCTCGCCGCCAGTACCTTAGCGAACAGCTTAAGGTCCACATTTAAAAGTGATATGGGTCTGAAATTTTCAGGGCGATTTGTTGGTTTACCCGGCTTCGGGATCGTGGTTACATGGGCTAGTAACATTGTTGAAGGGAATTCTTGTGAGAGCCCTATTTCATTAAATAGTGTCGCCAGATACGGTGTGAGTATTTGTTTAAACAGTTTGTAGTATTTAGCGCTGAATCCATCAGGGCCTGGGCTCTTGCCCGTCGGGAGGTCGTCAATGGCTTTTGCCACTTCCTCTGTCGTAATGGGTGTCTCTAATTCATCTGCCTCCTCTTGTGAGAGAGAAGGTAATGTGATGGAGCTAAGGTATGTGTTTATCGCTTGCATATTTATGTCCTTACCCTCTCCCAAATTCTCCTCGCCTGTGCTCTGTATGTTATACAGTTTATGATAATATGTTTTTAGTACATCTGCTATTTTAGGGCTGTCTGAGCATGATCTCCCCCCCTCATCTAGGATAGTGTGAACATGTGCTTTCAATTGCTTCCTCCTCAGGGTCCTCGCTAAGAGTCTGCCCGGCTTATCCCCGAATTCATAGTATTTTTGCTGCATTTTTAACGCGTTTTTCTGATGTTCTACTGAGTGTATAGCCTGTAATTCTCCTCTTGCTTGGAGTAATTCAGTTTTGAGGGGACCATCAGCTGGGTGCTTTTTGTGTCGTGTTTCTAAGTCTCGTATTTTGGTCAATATGGTTGAGTATTTTATCCTAGCTTGTTTAGAAATAAAAGACTTTTGTTTCATGAGCTCTCCCCTGAGGACACACTTATGCGCCTCCCACTCTATCTGAGTCTGTGACCCTGGTATGTTGTTGTGGTGGAAATATTCCCTAAGCGTGTTTTCAATTTGTGTTTTAACCACCTGGTTGTTGAGGAGAAAATCATCAAATCTCGAGATAAATGGTTGTGTGGGTGCCGTAGGCCATTTCAGTTTGCAGATAACTGGAGCATGGTCCGACCATGTCATTGGAAGTATCTGTGTGTCTGTGATTAGTGCCAATGTGGACTGATCAGTGAATATGTAATCAATTCTCATAAACAGGTTGTGTGGGTGGGAAAAGAAAGTATAATCCTGCTTGATGGGGTGAAAAGTGCGCCATACGTCGTGAACTGCCATTTCCTCTAGCCTGTTATTACATTGTTTAAGTACTCTCTTAGATATAGAGGCTGTGGCTTTCGATGTATCTAATGAAGGATCTAGTGGTAAATTAAAATCGCCTGCTATTATTAATGCACCCTTGCGCAGTTCTAGAATTTTGTTTGTTAAGATGGTCATGTATTTGTTTTGATGTTGGTTTGGGGAGTATGCGTTGACCAGTGTAACTATTCTGTTATGCAGTTTACCTATTAGTATTAAAAATCTGCCCTCTGGATCTCTTTCTACATGTATAGTACTCCAAGGAGCTGAGTGTTTGATCATTATGCCCACTCCATTTTCTTTCTGGGTGCAAGAGGCAAAATAACAGGTTGGAAACCTTGTGCCGCACATACGCGGCTCCCTACCCTTTTTGAAATGTGTCTCCTGCACAAACAGTATGTCACATTTAAGCCTGTTTGCATCCTTCATTAAGTGTGATCTCTTTTCCGGTATGTTTAGTCCCTTTGTGTTTAGGGTCACAATGGAAAGGTTGTGCGCCATGTCCGTAGGTCTAAAGATGGCAGGGGAAAAAAAAAGGGGATAAAGAAAACCTTGGAAGGTAAGGAAGGGGTAAAGAAGGGTGAGATAGTGAGGGTTAGTAGAGAAAAGTTGTGAACGCAGCTATCTGTCTTAATGTGCAGTAAGAATTGTGATTGTACTTGCGTCCCTTAAGCTGTTTGAGAGTGAGAAGGGGAAGGGAAGTAAAGGATAGAAATATCCTACTCTGGATATATAAGCCCGACAATTCAGCCAGGTAAGGAAAAAGGTGTTCAGTAATAAGGTGTGGAGTCAGTATCCCCACAGCCAGACTATTTAACGTAGTGTCATTATGTGAATTTGGGTCAACTTTTACCCACTAGTATTCCTATCATAAGGAGCCCGGAGTATTCCGGTACATACTCAAATTCAGCTGTAACCCTCAATAATCATCTTTTCAATTAACCTATAACATTTAAAACTTACAACTTCACATATTCATGAACCTTATATCGCAACTTTTATAATAGATAATATAGCATATTAGTGTGATCTGCTATTCCAATATGCAGGGTGGTCAGTATGTGGTCACATCCATTAGTTATAACATATTATTCCACTAAGAAGGTTTACCTTTTCCGCTCTGCTCTCACCCTCACCCAGCGGTCTGATTTTAAACTGCTAGTTACTAAACCTTTATATGGGGCCAATATTAATAGCTAATTGAATGTAACTGGTGCAGCCTTAAGGTCTGAATCACCCAACGGTGACACTGGTATTGCAATAATAAACTACTTATCGTCTCTCAAGCTACTATGTGCTGAATAAGAACAACAAAATCACATGTGACATTACGGTCCCTGTCCCTCTAAACCCATTCAGCAAGATTTCCACTATTAGACCCAAGGTGATATTTCAGTAGCCCGTGACATTTTAGTGCGTACTTAAATTCCGCTGTGACCCTCATTAAACATCATTTCAGACCACCTATGTCATAGGAAACTTACAACTTCACATTTTCATAAACCCTGTATTGTAACTTTTATAATAAATGCGATAGCATGTTAGTGTGATCTGTTATACCATTAGGTAGGGTGGCCAGCAGGCGGTCAAATATTAGTTATAACATAATATTCCTCTAAGAAGTTTTGCCTTTTCGGCTCTGTCCTCGTCCATTCTTAATTGTCTGATTTTAATTTGCCTGTTACTGAGCGCTATATGGGGCCACTAATAATAGCTAATGGTATGCAGCTGAGATAGTCTCAAGGTCTGGATCGCCCTACAGTTACATATGCATT
The DNA here is from genome assembly GCF_027579735.1 of Bombina bombina. Taxonomy (NCBI): domain Eukaryota; kingdom Metazoa; phylum Chordata; class Amphibia; order Anura; family Bombinatoridae; genus Bombina; species Bombina bombina. The sequence continues at coordinate 1,108,429,394 of NC_069501.1, read as the reverse complement.
GTAATAATTAACTACTTATCATCCATCAAGCCTGTGACCTGTGATCTTTTTTAATCAGCTCCCTAGCTCAATAGACAATTCAGTGTTCAGCATTGCCATCATTCAGGCCATTACTATATGCAAAACAGGATCGACAAAGTCACATTTGACATTACCATTTCTTTATCTCCAAACTTATTCATCAAGAGTCCCATAATAAGTCCCAAGGCTATATTTCTTTATGTGAACAGTTTTCAATTTATAAAGGTATTATGCATAGTTACCGCCTTGTACTTCTGGATCCTCCTGTAGCGCAGGTTCTTGGTCTGGGGGTGATATGTCCAAGTCCAGAATTTTGCAAAACTCTTGTAGGTCCGAGGAAGTTCTATATGTGGCCTGCTTTCCGTTTCTAGTGGCAATAATGCTTACAGGGAAGCCCCACTTGTATGGTATTTTATGTTTCTGAAGATCGCTGGTGATGTACCTTAGGTCTCTCCGCTTCTGGAGAGTAATTTGACTTAAATCCGAAAAGATTTGAATCTGGATGCCCGCATGGGTCACATTCCCCAGGGCCCTTGCTTTTTGCGATATTTGTTCCTTGTCTTTATAGTTCAAGAATTTAACTATAATGTCCCTAGGTGGGGCTTTGGGAGAAGGTCTAGGGTGCAGCGCCCTGTGTGCCCGCTCTAGTAGCACCTCAGGTGAACTTGGAGTCCCTTTTATGGTTCTGAACAAGTCTTGGAGGTATCCTTCTATAGCACTGTTGTTTACTGACTCTGGAACTCCCCTTATTCGCATGTTACTGCGTCTCCCCTGTTATCCAGGTCCTCTACTCTGGCCAGCAGGAATTGTATATCTCCCTCATGGCGTTGGATGTGACGAGAATGTGTGTCGACTTTCTTTTGTAGCGTGTCCTGGTTAGCTTTAAGTGCTTGCACTTGTTGGTTAACAGTGTTTAAATCTTTTTTAAGATCTCCAAACAGCGAGCGCATCTCAGTCAGGACCACTTTTATGTCAGCTTTGGATGAAATTGTGTTTAAGTCTTCCCTCGTTAGGGGCTCAGGAGGTGATACATCCTCTGAAGTTCTCTCCATTGTGGGCGCTGGTGCAGGGCTTGGGGGATCTGAGCTAGCTTTGTCAGCAAGCAGCGTTGGTATTTTTAAATAATTAGTTAAACTGTTATTTTTGCTGCCCTTATCACTTCTGTTGCTCCTCTTGCTGGACATATCTTGTGGCAGCTTTGGTTTAGTATCCAAAGCTCCCTGGCACTTGTTCTGAGCTGTAGTCACTTCCACAGACACTCTGTGGGTCTAATAGCCTGTTGCACCTACTATTATTACACAGTCTTTATTTTTACAGAGTGCTTAAAAAGTTATTGGCCTCCTCTGCTGGCGTTGAGGATTTTAATTGCCTCCCTGCAGCATCTTTACTGTTGCAGTGTTAAAATTATAGGGCTGTGTGCAGACTAAATTATCGTGTCCATGCTGCTTTATCTATGACGCAGTAAAGTAATACATGTGGCCTGCTATAGCTAAGCCCTTGCTGCCTCGGCACTTATAAGGATGTGGCCGTGATTGATATACAGTTGTAGACCCTTTGTCTCAGTGTCATCCCCTGTAATGTTTTATTCTGTTATGTCCCTGCTGTGCTTTGTATCACTCACCAAATGTGCGCCTCTATGTTTATGGGGAGAGGTTTTAAGTAATGGCGCCCGGACCCTCTGTGTTTCTCACTCTAAGTGTCCCTCTGCTTGGCTCTTCTCATATGCGCTGCTAGCTGCTTTTTACTGCGGAGGATCAGCCAGCACCTCCGTCCGCAGTCTGCTTGTTGCTCCGGCTTCCCAGCGCGATTAGGCCTGTAGGTCCGTTCGGTTGTTAGGTGCGGCGCTCTGCGCTGCTGTTTCCGCCAATTCTCTTGTGATCCCTTGTGACCGGGTCCTTGATAGATCCTGATTATATTAAAATATTGGGCAGTTTACACCCCTGTTTAAGCGAAGTCTGGCTGTGGGGCTTAGAGCCAAGGTTCAGGAAGCCATTCTCCTGCACGGCCAGGCTCCGCCCAGTTTTGCTTGATTTTATATAACATTGTGCTGATTTTCAGACTCCTAACCAAGCCCCAAAGTTTTAGATGTATACTGATGTATACAGACTTTAGATTGGGTCTTTTCATATGCAGGGGAGAGGGAAGGGGTTCTGCTATCAGCCCCTTTCAGTGGGTGTCCCAGGCTTATTTTATTAAGTGTTAAATTGGGAGCTTCTAAGTAAGTTTTTAAAAGGTTTTACACTGGCTTTTATATCAGTATCTCTGCATATTTTCTTTATAGTAGTGTCTATTACATGCAGGTAAATGAAAATTGGGGGTTAATGCCCCTTTAATTTGGACCACACACAGACACACAAACATCTTAATAATAGAGGATGTAGGCCAAATGATGAAATAGGAAAAGTCCTCTGACAATAGGCCAATATCTCTGTGCAAACAGACAATTGTCTTATGTCTAAGTGTGCAATGAAAATTCAATAAGGAAAAAGATAATCATTATGTTATAACAAATTGCCTTTGTTAGCAGAACCTGTACACGCATCTTCAGGCAAACTATTGACATTAAATAAATGTGAGGCATATGGTGATGCTATAAAATAAATACGTAAATAAAGAGATAGATACTGAGATACATTTTAGAAACATCAGTTTAACCAAGAGGCTCATGTGATATTTGTTGGTACAAAGTTATTAGTGAGATTCCACAAAGAAAAATTTGCCATTGAAAGTAATCAAGTTCCATAAAAGGTGCTCACTACATTTCTCACTCACAAAGCGTGAATAATGTAGAGCTATAAAGTAATTTGCAGTTTTTATTTTGCACTTTATACAGCAACAAATTATATGAAACTCACATTTTTTGTTTTATTATTCAGATTAGAGAATACAATTTTAAAAAAAAAGTTTCCAATTTACTTCTTTTATAAAATGTGCTTTGTTCTCATGTTTTTCTTTGTTGAAGAAAATCCTAGGTCGGTAGTGTGCACATGCCTGAATCACTACATGACAGGAAATAGTACTCCCATCTAGTGATCTTGCTAATGTATAAAATTGTTGCAAAACTGCTGCCATATCTTACATCTCTGCTTTTAACAAAGGATAACACAAAGAACATTTTTTAGAATAGAAGTTAATTGGAAAGTTGTTTAAAATTGTATTCTCTATCTGAATCATGAAAGAAAAAATAGGGTTTTATGTCTTTTTTTTTTTTTTGCAGTCTTGGAATAAATTAGTATGCTATGCGAGTGATTTTTGTGCCATACAATAACATTTTGCTGCAATTGTTTTTCAATAGCCAAACCATTTGCCTTATTTGGAGAATTCATTTCAGTATCATTAGAGCACACAACTCGTAACTGTCATTTTGTTAACAAAATATCCATGGTCTTGCAGTTCATTATCAGATCGACTTTGTGATGCCAAATAGAAACAGATGTGTGTCAGGATTAGGTTTGTGAAGTCTGCCGTGTGCAGAGTAAACAGATTTTCAAATTGATATTTTTTCCAGTAAGGTAATTTCTTTGCCTGTGCATAAAAATTAGATTATTCTATCTATTTTTTTTTTTTTTTAATTCACATAAATATACGTGTGTAATAGGTATAAAGCTCAGAATGAAATTAACAGAACAATAATGTTTCATATTTTTTTTATCAGGTAAAATATTGTGTGGGGCAACAAAAAATTGTTAAAAGTAGTAGCACCACAAGGATTCTTTTTTCCCAGTGGTAGTCAGGGCCTGTTAGGCTGTAATTTATTCCTTTCAGTAAACTGGAGGATGGTGATATCAGGCTGATTTTATTGGTTCTGCAGTTCAAAAGCAGCAGCTGCCGGTGTTCTAAAGAAAATTGTATACCACATAGGATCGTGTATACCACATCACTTTAGGTCACGTGACTCAGCTGCTGGAGGGGTGTTGCGCTCAATGCACATGCGCAAGAGGCCCAACCTCCTCCAAACAGCTGATGTAATTTAAACAACGGGTCGAGGAAATATATGGCCCGTAATCATAATTTATAGAGGCTAATAGCCTTCACTGCGCAGCATAATGCTACTGTCATGATACCCACACCACACACCCTCACCTTCCCTACCCCACCGGAATAAAATATTGAAGCAGTCACCGAACTTCATAGAAAAATATAGCCTTTATTACAAAATTCCAAACATAAGTTGCAAAATGTTTTGGTGTCAACTGACATTTTTTTCGGCAAGTCAGCGGCTCACAACGGATCACTGAGGAGTAGGGCCGTGTGCACATGCGCATTGCAGATTATGGTCCATAGAATCCTGCGACCCGTTGTTATGTAAGAAATCTCCTTAAACAGATGTTTGGAGGAGGTCGGGCCTCTTGCGCATGCGCATTGAGCGCCGCACCCCTCCAACAGCTGATAATACGTCACCGGAAGTGACGTAGTATACACATTCCTATGGTATACCAGTTTCTTTAGAACACCGGGCTCATCCAATGTGTCTAATGGTTAGCTCCGCCTCTCTCTTGTGCAAGCTCTAGATAACAAAAAAGTCACATGGCTGGATGCAGAAAGTTCAAGGGAATAGGTTCAAGTACAAAGTTTATATATAAGGATAAAAAGAGTAACCAAGAATTAAATGTTGAGCAGAATGAGTAGTAAGGATTAGGAATGTGCATTTGGAGTATAACAAATGCTAAAGATAGGGGGGTCGATCCGATAAAAATCATTGCCCGCAAAAGTCGGCGACGCCAATATTTGCACGGGTTTGGTATCCTATATAAGGCGTAACCTAGAAGTTACGCGCGTATATTTCTGCCGTCGCCCGTAGTTTTTTGGGCCATAGGCAGGTATACCAAACCCGCGCAGTTTGGTATCCAATATACAGCGTAAGGACTTACGTGGCGAAAATGGAGAAATCTTACTCCATATTCACCTCGCCACAAAAAGCAGCCGTAAGAAGCCTTACGCTGACTATTGGAGCCCCGTAACTCCCTAAACTGGCTGCTAAATAAACCTAACACCTAACGCATGCGCAATGTCTATCTCCCTGTCAACCACGATCCCCCGCCGCAGTCCCTAATAAAGTATTTAACCCCTAAACCGCCGCCATCTACATAAACTAACCCCCTACTGTGAGCCCCTAAAACCGCCACCATTTAACTGATCTATCCCCTAATGTGAACCCCTAAAACCGCCACCATCTAACTGATCTATCCCCTAATGTGAACCCCATCATTACAACCCACCACCCACATACCCCTAATCTAACCCAAACCCCCCTTAAATAAACCTAACACTACCCCCCTGAAGATCTCCCTACCTTGTATTCACCCAGCCGGGCCGAACTCCTCATCCGATCCGGGCGATGTCTTCCAGCAAGAGGCAGAGAGTCTTCTTCCATCGGAGATGTCTTCAAGCAAATCGGCATCTTCAATATTCTTTCTTCGCTCCTCCGCCGCGGAGCATCCATCCGGCACAACGACTTCCCGACGAATGAGGTTCCTTTAAATAACGTCATCCAAGATGGCGTCCGTCGAATTCCGATTGGCTGATAGGATTCTATCAGCCAATCGGAATTAAGGTAGAAAAATCTGATTGGCTGATTGAATCAGCCAATCAGATTCAAGTTCAATTCGATTGGCTGAACCAATCAGCCAATCGGATTGAACTTGAATCTGATTGGCTGATTCAATCAGCCAATCAGATTTTTCTACCTTAATTCCGATTGGCTGATAGAATCCTATCAGCCAATCGGAATTCGACAGACGCCATCTTGGATGACGTCATTTAAAGGAACCTCATTCGTCGGGAAGTCGTCGTGCCGGATGGATGCTCCGCGGCGGAGGAGCGAAGAAAGAAGATTGAAGATGCCGATTTGCTTGAAGACATCGCCGATGGAAGAAGCTTGCTGGAAGACATCGCCCGGATCGGATGAGGAGTTCTGCCCGGCTGGGTGAATACAAGGTAGGGAGATCTTCAGGGGGGTAGTGTTAGGTTTATTTAAGGGGGGGTTGGGTTAGATTAGGGGTATGTGGGTGGTGGGTTGTAATGTTGGGGGATGGTATTGTGTTTTATTTTCTGGCAAAAGAGAAGTTTTCTTTGGGGCATGCCCCCACAAAAGGCCCTTTTAAGGGCTGGTAAGGTAAAAGAGCTTTGAACTTTTTTTAATTTAGAATAGGGTAGGGAATTTTTTTATTTTGGGGGGCTTTATTATTTTATTAGGGGGCTTAGAATAGGTGTAATTAGCTTAAAAATCTTGTAATCTTTTTTTTATTTTTTGTAATTTAGTGTTTTTTTTTTGTAGTTTAGTTTATTTAATTGTATTTTTAGATAGATATTTGTAGTTTATTTAATTTATTGATAGTGTAGGTGTATTTGTAACTTAGGTTAGGATTTATTTTACAGGTAATTGGGTAATTATTTTAACTAGGTAGCTATTAAATAGTTAATAACTATTTAATAGCTATTATACCTAGTTAAAATAATTAACAATTTACCTGTAAAATAAATATAAACCCTAACATAGCTATAATGTAATTATTAATTATATTGTAGCTATCTTATGGTTTATTTTATAGGTAAGTATTTAGATTTAAATAGGAATATTTTAATTAATAATATTAATATTAGATTTATTTTAATAAGAGTTTAGTTAGGGATGTTAGAGTTAGATAGAGTTGTTATACTTAATATATATATATATATATATATATATATATATATATATATATATATATATATATATTATAATAACGATATTAACTATATTAACCCTAATATAATTAGGGTTAATATAGTTAATATATATAATATAATAATTATATTAACTATATTAACCCTAATATAATTAGGGTTAATATAGTTAATATAGCTGGCGGTGTAGGGGGATTAGATTAGGGGTTAATAATTTTAAAATAGATAGCGGCGGGGTAGGGGCTCACTTTAGGGGGTTATAGATTTAATATAGCTGGCGGCGGTTTAGGGGTTAATAACTTTATTAGGTTGCGGCAGGGTTTGGGAGCGGCGGTTTAGGGGTTAATACATATTTTATTGTTAGGATAGTGAGGGGGGATAGCGGATAGAGGGTTAGACGTGTCAGGCTATGTTAGGGAGGCGTGTTAGACAGTGCGGGTGATTTAGACTTTAGTCAGGTTTTGTAGGCGCCGGCAGTTTCTAACGTGCCGTAAGTCACTGGCGACGCCAGAAATTTGTACTTGCGCAGATTTCTGGACATCGCTGGTTTGTCAGACTTACGGCACTTTAGCATCTGACGGCGCCGTATATGGGATAGCTCGAGTTGCGAGCTGCAACTGCGGGCGACGCGGGTTCCCTCGCTTGCGCCGCAAACTACGATCTATATCGGATCGCGCCCAGGGTCTACAAGCCGCATTTTTTCTAAGACGGATTTATTTTTTTGAAAGTGCAATACACTTAGTGCTGGATTTGTTTATGTGTCTCAGAAGGTGCAAATGCAGCTTGATACATTTTCCCTATTGTGTCACTTTAAAGGGATAAGAAACTAAAATGTTTTCTTTCATGATTTAGATAGAGAATGCATTTTTAAATAACTTTCTAATTTACTTCTATTATCCATTTTTATTTGTTCTTTTGGTATCTTTTGTTGAAAAGCAGGGACGTTAGCTCAGGAGCCTGCCCATTTTTGGAACACTATATGGCAGCAGTTTTGCAAGAATGTTTTCCATTTGCAAGAGCACCACATGGCAGCACTATTTCTTCAACAAAGTATATCATGGTAATGAACCAAATTTGATAATAAAATAAATTGGAAACTTTTTTTAAAACTGCATGCTCTGTGTGAATCAGAAAAGAAAATCATTGGGTTTAATATCCCTTTAAAGGGACAGTCTAGTATAAATTAAACTTTCATTATTCAGATAGGACTTTTAATTTTAATCAACTTTCCAATTTACTTTTATCATCAAATTTGCTTTTTTCTCTTGGTATTCTTAGTTTAAACTAAACATAGGTAGGCTCATATGCTAATTTCTAAGCCCTTGAGGGCTGCCTCTTATCACAGGCTTTTTAAATCTCTTTTCAACACAAAGAGACAGAAAGTACACATGGGCCATATAGATAACACTGTGTTCAGGCACAGAGGGTTATTTAAGATCTAGCACAATACAATGCTAAATGCAAGACAATAGATAATAAACAGTCACAGTCATGTGATCAGGGGGCTGGAAGAAGGTTCCTAGATACAAGGTAATCACAGAGGTAAAAGGTATATTAATATAACTGTGTTGGTTATGCAAAACTGGGGAATGGGTAATAAAGGGATTATCTATCTTTTAAAACAATAACAATTTTATGGTAGACTGTCCCTTTAAGCCAGCTCTAGAGTGTTCGGTAGGTTCAGGAGTTGTGATGCACTACTGGGAGCTAGCAATTGATTGGTGGCTGCACATAAATGGGTCTTGCCAATGGCTGACCTAATGAGATCAACTAGCTCCCAGTAGTTCAATGCTGCTCCTTCAACAAAGGATAACAAGAGAATGAAGCAAACTTAATAATAGAAGTAAATTGAAAAGTTGTTTCAAATTGTATGCTCTATCTGCATCACAAAAGAAGAATTTTGTGTTTCATGTCCCTTTAATAATAAAAGTAAATTGGAAAGATTTTTTAAATGGTTTGCTCTGTCTGAATCATCAACGTGTAATATTGAACTTCATGTCTCTTTAATCTACTGTATTTGAAGGATAAATAATTACCACTCAGGGACACTAGCTGTGAGGGGTTAACTCTTACTTAATTATTAATTAATGTCTGTTCTGCTACAGATGGCAGGAAACTGGCATGCAGGGAACTGCAGACACTTGAGAGCAGCTTATATAAAATGAATGTCCACAACTCACAGCATGTGCTGTTTCTAATGGTTTTCCATGGCTGGCTTACTTATTGCAGCACTGAAATACAGTTTACTTAAATATGTTATTGCAGAAAAATAGCAAATATTACCCTGTGTCAACCCTACAACACAAGGAAAGTGGTGTTTTTTCATATTCTCTTTTGTAAGATCACAATTTTTGTATATATATAGAGAGAGAGAGAGAGAGAGAGAGAGAGAGAGAGAGAGAGAGAGAGAGAGAGAGAGAGAGAGAGAGAGAGAGAGAGAGAGGTATATATAGGTATACCCCGCTCATACAGCGGATTAGGGACCGGAGCCCTGCTCTAAAGTGAAAACCGCCTGAAAGTGAAACAACACGGTTTTAGCTTTCTTTTCACTTGCCAGTGTGTTTAACTTGTTTGAACTAACATGTATTAGGGATGCAATAGTGCTATGTTTAGTTTAACAGTAGCACAGCACAGTATTCAATTAGTATTCAATAAATACTGTACCTGTAAAATAGTAACAATGACTGTAGTAAAATTTTCCAGACTATAGCACTGAGACACAGATTGCACTGTAATGCTGTAAACAGAGTGAACTGCGCATAACAAAATGGTGGCAGTCACTTTTCTCGCAATCTCACGAAGATTACAGCACTGTTTCAAATTCCTTGGAGGTTGAACTTCAGCTCCACAAAGCGCTGTATTAGTAAAGCGCTGTAAAGTGAATCGCTGTAAAGTGTAGCGCTGTAAAGTGAGGTATACTTGTGTATGTGTGTATATATGTGTGTGTGTATATTTTTGAACTTGGAACTGTTTAACCTGTATGCATTAGCTTTCCATGTATTTCTTATTTGGTATGGGCTAGAGAACAGCTGCCCAAATCCTTTTATTGTCCATACTGTTTTCCTTTCTGGCGTGATTGGGGGTGACTGCGCTTCACATCCTTAACCTGGGACTCTATTATTATTATTATTGTGGTCTATAATTTGGGAATGTATTACAACAGTTATTGGGACTCCAACCTACACTAATACTCCTGTATAACTTTTTGGTTTCTAATTAGTGGCGCTGTGGTTATTTGCTCACTCTAATATTATCTATTAGGTGCCTGCCTGATAACACCTTATCCACAGCTGCTTACTTATTTTAAACCCATAGGGACTTTACAGAACTAATCATGGAAGTGCCACAATTTTATTCATTAATGCCTCTCACAGCAAGGGACTGTCCTGACACGGATATAACCAGGATTTTTTCAACTCATAAAGCTAATTATACGCTATCTGGTTTATTAGAAGAAATTGAGAAATTGTTAATTAGAGAACATAAATTGCAATGGGATATATGGACAATGGAAACTTATGCTAAACTTAAAATTCTTCCTCGTGGGTTACGTATCAACAAATTTCCCACTTTTGATGTTTTTGATGTTGATTTTGTTTATTCTTGGAATGATATACTCTCTGATTGTTCCATTCGATTAATGGTTTTGTCTTAGAAATTACATCTGTTAAACACTGTTAGAGAAGAAATTGGCCTTTTACAGACCGAGATGAATAATAGATTGACTGACATTAGTTTTTCTAGATTTGATGCTATACTGAAGAACAGTGTAGCAGAAGTGAAACAAAATGTACTAGAGATTAAACACACAAAATATATCAGGGATCAATCTGATTATACTAATAATAGTGTGTATATTTGAAAACGTTCTGATAGGGTACATCTAGACGTAATTCCAATAGGGGCAGATCTAGAAACAGACAAAACAATACTAATAACAATAAAAATAAGGGTCAGCAAAATTCTACATCCAATCAGAAAAAGGTCACTTACTCAGACAGTGAGTTTGAGTCAGGAGAAGATGTCGGGGCCTCAGGGGGAGAAGAACCACAAAAAAGTTTTAAAAAAAATCCAAATACATATTCTCAACCACAAGCCAGTAATTTTCAGAATACAGCTCAAGTACAAGTGGTTAGACCCAAAGATTCACAATTTGGCTCTACCACTTCCAATTCTAGAACGAGATTTGTCCATATTAAAAATTACTGAAAATTAGGTTAAACCAAAATTTACTCGACAAGAAAATGTGGCCCTTGAAGAATTAAGGGGTAATAATGATATAGTTGTCCGTTCAGCAGACAAGGGTAGCTCTATTATGATTTTGAATAAGACAGACTATATTCAAGAAGCTTATCGCCAATTAAATAATGCTGAGAATTATGCCCTTTTATCTTCAGATCCCACTAACATCTATAAACAGGAACTTTTGAGTATCCTGGATGGTTTGGAGGGTGGGCACTTTGATCTTAAAACTTTTGAATTCCCCTGTGTTGATCATCCAATAGTGCCCATCTTCCACCATCTTCCTAAGATACACAAATCCCTGAAAGAGGTGAGGGGACGTCCCATAGTTAGTGGGATAGGTTTTTGACTGAACATGTGTCGCAATGGATGGATGGCATTTACAACCTTTTGTATCATTACTTTATAGCTATCTTAGCGACACTAAACAGGTCATTGATATACTTGAAGGTATGAAATGGAATTTTGGCCTGTACCGCTGGGCCACAATTGATGTGGTAGCACTGTACTCTTCCATTCCGCATAAAGAAGGATTAGAAGCAGTGGCCTATTTTCTAAAATACTATTCTGACTTCAGTGAGGATTTTCAAAAATATACTCTGAGGAATCTTGGGTTTCTGTTAACCCATAATTATTTCAAGTTTGAAGGGGGGTTTTATCTCCAGAGGTGTGGGACAGCAATGGGGGCCAAGTTTGCCCCCTCCTATGCCAACCTGTTCATGGGTTGGTGGGAGCTGTCCCACATATATGGGGATGAAAACACCCACAGACACCTGGTCCAATATTACGGACGTTATATTGATGACCTTCTCCTCATTTGGCTGGGCAGCGACTCAGAGTTCTCAGAGTTTATTGATTATATTAACAGCAATACCATTGGTATTAGCTTTACTTCTGTATTACAATGGAATATCATTGATTTTTTGGATATCTCTTTGTAAGGAACCAAACAAGGACAGATTATCAGTAACATCTATAGGAAACCTACAGCTGGCAATGCTGTAGGTAATTGTACCCTTGACCAAACTTATTGTCAACAATCTTTGGAACTGAGAAAAATATTGAAAAAGATAGGCTACTCTAGCCACATCGTTCTGAGAGCAGAAAAACAGGTACAGAAAATTGACAGAACAACTTTGTTACAGGAACGTTCAAAAGGTCGTTCCACCTCTGACACAGATTTCCAAGGTGTAACTTTTGTCACTGAATTCAGATCTCAGTATACTGAGATATGTAAAATGGTTAAAAAACATTTAAATTTTCTTTCAGCTGATGATAAATTGGAGAAATGTGTCAGTGATGGATTGCGTTGTTCGTATAAGAGAGCTAAAACTCTTGCCAATATGCTGTGGCCTTCATCTTTGCCCGAATCTAAAAAACCAACCAGCTCATGGTTGGTACATAAGGGCTTATTCAAGTGTAGACAGAAGTGTCGAGTTTGTGACTATATTATTCCGACCAGCCAATAGAATGCGCGCTCAATCTGATTGGCTGATCGGATCAGCCAATCGGATTGAACTTGATTCTGATTGGCTGATTCCATCAGCCAATCAGAATTTTCCTACCATAATTCCGATTGGCTGATAGAATCCTATCAGCCAATCGGAATTCGAGGGACGCCATCTTGGATGACGTCCCTTAAAGGAACCGTCATTCTTCAGTTGGACGTCGGAGGAAGAAGATTGATCCGCTCTGGAGGTCTTCACGATGGAGCCGTTCCTCATCGGATGAAGATAGAAGATGCCGCTTGGATCAAGATGGTTGCCTGTCTGGATCGCCTCTTCTTCCCGGATAGGATGAAGACTTTGGAGCCTCTTCTGGACCTCTTCAGCCGCAGGATTATGGATCGCCAGCCCCCGCTTGGGTTGGATGAAGATTTAGGAGCCAGGACCGATCGGTGGTGATACCCGGCGAGGTGAAGATAAGGTAGGAAGATCTTCAGGGGCTTAGTGTTAGGTTTATTTAAGGGGGGTTTGGGTTGGATTAGGGGTATGTGGGTGGTGGGTTGTAATGTTAGGGGGGGTATTGTATGTTTTTTTTTACAGGCAAAAGAGCTGAATTCTTTGGGGCATGCCCCGCAAATGGCCCTTTTCAGGGCTGGTAAGGTAAAAGAGCTTTGAACTTTTGTCATTTAGAATAGGGTAGGGCATTTTTTTATTTTGGGGGGCTTTGTTATTTTATTAGGGGGCTTAGAGTAGGTGTAATTAGTTCAAAATTGTTGTAATATTTTTCTAATGTTTGTAAATATTTTTTTATTTTTTGTAACTTAGTTCTTTTTTATTTTTTGTACTTTAGTTAGTTTATTTAATTGTATTTATTTGTAGATATTGTATTTAATTAATTTATTGATAGTGTAGTGTTAGGTTTAATTGTAGATAATTGTAGGTATTTAATTTAATTTATTTATTGATAGTGTAGTGTTGTTTAATTGTAACTTAGGTTAGGATTTATTTTACAGGTAATTTTGTAATTATTTTAACTATTTTAGCTATTAAATAGTTCTTAACTATTTAATAGCTATTGTACCTGGTTAAAATAAATACAAAGTTACCTGTAAAATAAATATAAATCCTAAAATAGCTATAATATAATTATAATTTATATTGTAGCTATATTATGGTTTATTTTACAGGTAAGTATTTAGCTTTAAATAGGAATAATTTATTTAATAAGAGTTAATTTATTTCGTTAGATTTAAATTATATTTAACTTAGGGGGGTGTTAGGGTTAGGGTTAGACTTAGCTTTAGGGGTTAATCCATTTATTACAGTAGCGGCGAGATTCGGTCGGCAGATTAGGGGTTAATAATTGAAGTTAGGTGTCGGCGATGTTAGGGAGGGCAGATTAGGGGTTAATACTATTTATTATAGGGTTATTGAGGCGGGAGTGAGGCGGATTAGGGGTTAATAACTTTATTATAGTAGCGGTGCGGTCCGCTCGGCAGATTAGGGGTTAATAAGTGTAGGCAGGTGGAGGTGACGTTGAGGGGGGCAGATTAGGGGTTAATAAATATAATATAGGGGTCGGCGGTGTTAGGGGCAGCAGATTAGGGGTACATAGGGATAATGTAGGTAGCGGCGGTTTACGGAGCAGCAGATTAGGGGTTAAAAAAAATATGCAGGTGTCAGCGATAGCGGGGGCGGCAGATTAGGGGTTAATAAGTGTAAGGTTAGGGGTTTAGACTCGGGGTACATGTTAGGGTGTTAGGTGCAGACGTAGGAAGTGTTTCCCCATAGAAAACAATGGGGCTGCGTTAGGAGCTGAACGTGGCTTTTTTGCAGGTGTTAGTTTTTTTTTCAGCTCAAATGGCCCCATTGTTTTCTATGGGGGAATCGTGCACAAGCACGTTTTTGAAGCTGGCCGCGTCCGTAAGCACTGCTGGTATCTAGAGTTGCAGTGGCGTTAAATTATGCTCTACGCTCCCTTTTTGGAGCCTAACGCACTGAAAACCCAGCCATTCTGTGAACTCTAAATACCAGCGGTATTTAAAAGGTGCGGGGGGGAAAAAGCATGCGTAGCTAACGCACCCCTTTGGCCGCAAAACTCTAAATCTAGGCGTAAGTGTTTTGTACACCAAGTAGTTATGTGCATAGCTCATATCTGCATAACTGTACTAGTACCATACACCTTCATTGGTATGTAATAATAGGATATATACAACTTGATTATGCATGCACTGGACTCATTGAGTTTTATATGATAATGTTATCTCTGTTACTATTACATAAGTTCTAATTATGTGCATATGAGTGAGTAAAGCCTTAGAATATACATGTTTTGAATATACATGTTTAGCATGGTAATATTATTATTACTTTTTCTTGTGCATAAACACAGAAAAACATATATGTGAACTTGTAAATTTGTATGTGACTAATAATCCATTTTTTCATCTATTAACACAAATGAACTGTGTCCTATACTTTGCATATGTTATCTGAGGCTTTTAATAGGATAATAATGGGTTAAATTTATATAAAAAGAGCCCTTTAGCATTGGTGTAGTAATTAAGTATTAACCTATCAGGTATCCCCAGCTGCCTTAAATAGGTTAGCAGGGGTTTTAACTTTAGCTATGATTACGCCTTGACAGGCGAAACATGTCAGCAGCAGTTATCTTTTTGTCAATGCTATAATTGTGACTGTTCATGACCGTATTTTATGGACTGTTTAACTTGAATAAAGTTTAGTTTTGTTTTTGAAATAGCCTTCTGTAACTTTTTCTTTGCTCTATGACTATATATATATATATATATATATATATATATATATATATATATATATAGGTAGCCCTCAGTTTACGCCGGGGTTAGGTTCCAGAAAGAATGGTTGTAAATTGTAAACCGTTGTAAATTCAAACCCAGTTTATAATGTAAGTCAATGGCAAGTGAGGGAGTTAGGTTCCAGGCCCCTCTCAAAATTGTCATAAGTAACACCTAATACATTATTTTTAAAGCTTTGAAATGAAAACTTTAAATGCTAAACAGCATTATAAACCTAATAAAATAATTACACAACACAGAATATATAATTAAACTAAGTTAAATGAACAAAAACAGTTGCTAAACAGCATTATAAACCTAATAAAATAATAACACAACACAGACTTCACTTGCATTTTTCTGCAAACAGTTCTTTCTATGCATTCCAATCTGGACTGATTTATAGACAGGAAGATCTTGTTCCTTTGAAATCTGCTTGATAGCTCAGGTCTGGTTAAACTGATTCATTTCAGCTTGCTTGGCTTTGCTGTAACACAAGCGGACAGCTCCACCTACTGACTATTTTAATCAATGCACTGCTTCTCAATGCTTTTCAATAGCAGTCACATGACTGGAAAAAAAGGTTGTTATTCTGAAACGGTGCAAATTGAACTGTTGTAAACCGAGGGCCACCTGTATGTATGTATGTGTGTGTATGTATGTATGTATGTGTGTGTGTGTATATATATATATATATATATATATATAAATGCACAAACACATATATTGGAATTTTAGAGTTGGGTTTCAATTAGGTTGTGAGGTACTTAAGCAACAATTACAGGTACAACGTAATTGTATTTTAAATTATTTAAATTATTTACAGAATTATTTCATTGCATGCATAAATACTTAGGTTTAATTTGGGGGAACCTTTATTCTAGAGCAGTCTATTCATTCTTACATGCAGCCAATAATTCCTCAGTTTGAGAGGTTTCAATCTTTACTTTTAAATTAATTTCATTATTTTTTTTTTGCATCTAATAAATAGCATTATAATAAGTATTATAGTTGGGTTTTTTTTGTTGTTGTTTTTTTTTGTTCTTCTGCTGAAATAATACTTTTTATTAGCGATGTGCATTTGGAGGTTTCGTGAACTTCCAAATGCAGAAGAAGGGGGCCCTTTGTGCAGCACGACTATGGTTGTTGCCGAATTCATTCTTGTGCAACAGCAACATTCTCAAATCTTTATTTGCACAGATTTGTTTGCTGTTGCACAAGAATGAATTTGGTAATGAAAATAGCCAAGTGACACAAAGGGCCACCTTCTTCTGCATTCTACTTTCTTTCATGTAATTGGCAAGAGTCCATGAGCTAGTGACGTATGGGATATACAATCCTACCAGCAGGGGCAAAGTTTCCCAAACCTCAAAATGCCTATAACTACACCCCTCATCACACCCACAATTCAGTTTTACAAACTTTGCCTCCTATGGAGGTGGTGAAGTAAGTTTGTGCTAAGATTTCTACGTTGATATGCGCTTCTCAGCATTTTTGAAGCCCGTTTCCTCTCAGAGTACAGTGAATGTCAGAGGGATGTGAAGGGAGTATCACCTATTGAATGCAATGGTTTTCCTCACGGGGATCTATTTCATAGGTTCTCTGTTATCGGTCGTAGAGATTCATCTCCTACCTCCCATTTCAGATCGACGATATACTCTCATATTCCATTACCTCTACTGATAACCATTTCAGTACTGGTTTGGCTATCTGCTATATGTGGATGGGTGTCTTCATATGTATGTATTTATATAAAGTTTTAAATATATGTATTGTACTTATATTTGCCATGATTCAGGTTTCAGTATATTTCCTTTTGCAGACTGTCAGTTTCATATCTGGGAAATGCATTTTTTAGAAATGTATTTCTTACCTGGGGTGTAGTCTTTTTTCAATTGACTGTCATTTTTCAAATTCGAGGACAGAATTAGGCTTGCGAGGGCACAAACCGCTTAAGTTTATTGCGTCATTTTTGGCGCAAAATTACGTTCATTGACGCAAATTTATCATTTCCGACGACTATTGACGCCAGGTCTTTTCACAAGGTTGCGTCATCTATGACGCGAGTGTGTCATTTCTGCCATATAAGGAAATTGATAATTTTGCTTTATATGTTGTTTTTTTTTCTCTTACATTTGCAAGATGTCTCAATCTGATCCTTTCTCAGAATTCACTTCCTGTCTCAGAATTCACTGTTGGATCCCTGCTGCCTGATAACAGTTCTACCAAAGCTAAGTGCATTTGTTGTAAACTTGTGGAGATTATACCTCCAGCTGTGGTTTGTAATAGTTGTCATGATAAACTTTTACATGCAGAAAATATATCTATCAGTAGTAGTTCATTACCTGTTGCTGTTCCCTCAACATCTAATGCACAAGATATACCTGTAAATTTAAAAGAATTTATTTCTGATTCTATACAGAAGGCTTTGTCTGCCATTCCGCCTTCTAATAAACTTCTCTGATGAGGATCTATCTGATTAAGAAGATCCTGCCTCAGATATTGAAACTGATAAATCCTCTTATTTAAATTGGAGTATATTCGTTCTTTGCTAAAAGAAGTGTTGATTACATTGGATATGGAGGGAACTAGTCCTCTTGATATTAAAACTAGTAAACATTTAAATTCTGTTTATAAACCTCCTGTGGTTATTCCAGAGGTTTTTCCAGTTCCTGATGCTATTTCTGATATGATTTCTAAGGAATGAAATAAGCCTGGTACTTCTTTTATTCCCTCTTCAAGGTTTAAAAAGTTGTATCCTTTGCCAGAAGTTAGATTGGAGTTTTGGGAAAAGATCCCCAAAGTTGATGGGGCTATCTCTACTCTTGCTAAATGTACTACTATTCCTACGGAAGATAGTACTTCTTTTAAACATCCTTTAGATAGGAAACTTGAATCTTATCTAAGGAAAGCTTATTTATATTCAAGTCATCTTCTTAGGCCTGCAATTTCTTTGGCTGATGTTGCAGCTGCTTCAACTTTTTGGTTGGATACTTTAGCGCAACAAGTATCAGATCATGATTTGTCTAGCATTGTTAAGTTGATCCAACATGCTAATAATTTCATTTGTGATGCCATTTTTTACATTATCAAAATTGATGTTAAATTTATATCTTTAACTATTTTAGCTAGAAGAGCTTTGTGGCTCAAATCTTGGAATGCTGATATGACTTCTAAGTCCAGATTGCTATCTCTTTCTTTCCAAGGTAATAAATTATTTGGTTCTCAGTTAGATTCAATAATTTCAACTGTTACTGGGGGAAGGAATTTTTTTTGCCACAGGATTAAAAACCTAAGGGTACATCTTAAAGCTTTTAACCGTTTTCGTTCCTTTCGACAAAATAAGGAACAAAAACCTAATCCTTCCCCCAAGGAATCTGCTTCTAATTGGAAGCCTTCTTCAAATTGGAATAAATCCAAGCCATTTAAGAGATCAAAACCAGCCCCCAAGTCCGCATGAAGATGTGGCCCTCATCTGAGGGTAGATTAAAAATTTTCAAAGATGTTTGGATCAATTCGGTCCAAAATCATTGGATACAGAGTATTGTCTCTCAGGGGTACAGAATAGGATTCAGAGTGAGACCACCTGTGAGAAGATTTTTTCTCTCACGCATTCCGGTAAACCCAGTAAAGGCTCAGGCTTTTCTGAAGTGTGTTTCAGACCTGGAGTTATCAGGGGTAATCATGCCAGTTCCGTTTCAGGAACAGGGTCTGGGGTTTTATTCAAATCTTTGTCCCAAAGAAAGAAAATTCATTCAGACCAGTTTTGGATCTAAAGATTTTGAATCGATATGTAAGAGTACCAACTTTCAAAATGGTGACTATAAGGACTATTCTGCCTTTTGTTCAGCAAGGGCATTATATGTCCACAATAGACTTACAGGATGCATATCTTCATATTCCATTTCATCCAGATCACTATCAGTTCCTGAGATTCTCTTTTCTAGACAAGCATTACCAATTTGTTGCTCTACCTTTTGGCCTAGCGACAGCTCCAAGAATCTTTTCAAAGGTTCTAGGTGCCCTACTCTCTGTATTCAGAGAGCCGGGTATTGTGGTATTTTCTTTATTTGGATGATATCTTGGTACTCGCTCAGTCTTTACGTTCTGCAGAATCTCACATGAATCAACTAGTGTTGTTTTTTCAAAGACATAGTTGGAGGATCAATTTATCAAAAAGTTCTTTGGTTCCTCAGAAAAGGGTAACCATTTTAGGTTTCCAGATAGATTCAGTGTCCATGACTTTGTCTCTAACAGACAAGAGATGTTTGAAATTGGTTGCAGCCTGTCGGAACCTTCAGTCTCAGTCATTCCCTTCAGTAGCTATGTGCATGGAAGTTTTAGGTCTCATGACTGCAGCATCGGACGCGATCCCCTTTGCTCGTTTTCATATGAGACCTCTCCAGCTTTGTATGCTGAACCAGTGGTGCAGGGATTATACAAGGATATCACAATTAATATCCTTAAATCCCAATGTTTGACTTTCTCTGACTTGGTGGTTAGATCACCATCGTATAATTTTAGGGCCTCTTTTATCCGTCCAACCTGGACTGTGATCACAACAGATGCAAGTCTTTCAGGTTGGGGAGCTGTTTGGGGATCTCTGACAGCACAAGGAGTTTGGAAATCTCAAGAGGCGAGATTACTAATCAATATTTTGGAACTCCGTGCGATTCTCACGGCTCTTCAATTTGGCCTCTATTGAAGAGAGAACCGTTCATTTGTTTTCAGACAGACAATGTCACAACTGTGGCATATGTCAATCATCAGGGTGGGACTCACAGTCCTCAAGCTATGAAAGAAGTATCTTGGATACTTGTTTGGGTGGAATCCAGCTCCTATCTAATTTCTGCGGTTCAGATCCCAGGTATAAACAATTGGGAAGCGGATTACCTCAGTCGTCAGACTTTACATCCTGGAGAATGATCTCTCCACTCAGATGTGTTTTCTCAAATTGTTCAGATGTGGGGGCTTCCAGAAATAGATCTGATGGCATCTCATCTAAACAAAAAACTTCCCAGGTACCTATCCAGGTCCAGGGATCCTCATGCGGAAGCAGTGGATGCGTTGACACTTCCTTGGTGTTATCAACCTGTCTCTAGTTCTTCTTCCAAGAGTGATCTCCAAGATCATCATGGAGCAATCGTTTGTGCTGCTGGTAGCTCCAGAATGGCCTCACAGGTTTTGGTATGCGGATCTTGTTCAGATGTCCAGTTGCCAACCTTGGCCACTTCCACTAAGGCCAGACCTTCTATCTCAAGGTCCATTTTTCCATCAGGATCTCAAATCATTAAATTTAAAGGTATGGAGATTGTACGCTTAGTGCTTAGTCATAGAGGTTTCTCTGACTCAGTGATTAATACTATGTTGCAGACTCGTAAATCTGTTTCTAGAAAGATGTATTACCTTATTGGAAGACTTACATTTCAAGGTGTTCTTTTCATAAATTCTTATGGCATTCTTTTAGAATTCCTAGAATTTTACAGTTTCTTCAGGATGGTTTGGATAAAGGTTTGTCTGCAAGTTCATTGAAAGGACAAATCTCTGCTCTTTCTGTTTTATTTCACAGAAAGATTGCTAAACTTAGTGATATTCATTGTTTTGTGCAGGCTTTGATTCGTATCAAGCCTGTCATTAAATCAATCTCTTCTCCTTGAAGTCTTAATTTAGTTTTGAAGGCTTTACAGGCTCCTCCGTTTGAGCCTATGCATTCTTTGGACATTAAACTACTTTCTTGGAAAGTGTTGTTTCTTTTGGCCATCTCTTCTGCTAGAAGAGTTTCTGAATTATCGTCTCTCTCTTGTGAATCTCCTTTTCTGATTTTTTTATCAGGATAAGGCGGTTTATTTAAACGTCATTTAAATTCTTACCTAAGGTTGTGAATTCTAACAACATTAATAGAGAAATTGTTGTCCCTTCCTTGTGTCCTAATCCTAAAAATTCTTTGGAGAGATCCTTATATTCTTTGGATGTGGTAAGAGCTTTGAAATATTATGTGGAAGCTACTAAAGATTTCAGGAAGACTTCTAGTCTATTTGTTATAATTTCTGGTTCTAGGAAAGGTCAGAAGGCTTCTGCTGTTTCCTTGGCTTCGTGGTTAAAGTTTTTGATTCATCAAGCTTATTTGGAGTCGGGTCAAGCCCTGCCTCAGAGAATTACAGCTCATTCTACTAGATCAGTCTCTACTTCGTGGGATTTTAAGAATGAAGCTTCAGTTGATCAGATTTGCAAAGCAGCAACTTGTTCTTCTTTGCATACATTTACTAAATTCTACCGTTTTGATGTATTTGCTTCTTCGGAAGCAGTTTGTGGTAGAAAAGTTCTTCAGGCAGCTGTTTCAGTTTGATACTTCTGCTTATGATTTAAGTTTTTTCCTTTCATTTATGAGAATAAACTTATATTTTGGGTTGTGGATTAATTTTTTCAGTGGAAAATGGCTGTTTTTATTTTTTATCCCTCCCTCTCTAGTGACTCTTGCGTGGAGATCCACATCTTGGGTATTGCTATCCCATACGTCACTAGCTCATGGACTCTTGCCAATTACATGAAAGAAAACATAATTTATGTAAGAACGTACCTGATAAATTCATTTCTTTCATATTGGCAAGAGTCCATGAGGCCAACCCCTTCTTTTTTTTTTTTTGGTTATGATTTTTTGTATAAAGCACAATTATTTCCAAATTCCTTTGTTGATGCTTTTTATTTCTTTATCATCCCACTACTTGGCTATTCGTTAAACTGAATTGTGGGTGTGGTGAGGGGTGTATTTATAGGCATTTTGAGGTTTGGGAAACTTTGCCCCTCCTGGTAGTATTGTATATCCCATACGTCACTAGCTCATGGACTCTTGCCAATATGAAAGAAATGAATTTATCAGGTAAGTTCTTACATAAATTATGTTATTTATGTGTGTATGTCACTTCCCACCAATAGTGGGACATTCCTGGTTAAAAATAAAATGGCCAATTTCCCTTTTTTTCACTTTGTGTTAAAGGGATATGAAACACATTTTTTTTCTTTTATGATTCAGATAGAGCAGGCCATTTTAAGCAACTCTCTAATTTACTCCTATTATCATTTTTTTCTTCCTTCTCTTGGTATCTTTATTTGAAAAAGCTAGAATGTAAGCTTAAGATCCGGCCCATTTTTGGGTCAGCACCCTGGGTAGCACTTGCTGATTGGTGGCTACATTACGAGTGGAGCACTAACCGTTATGCACAAGGGATAAGGAGTTTATCACAGGTGTTTGCGCAAGTTTTTTACTTGTATTACAAGTTGGAAGAAAACACGATACCTTGAGCACAATTCAAGTCAACGCAAATCAAGTTAGCTCGTCCTCAGAGCTCTGGTTAACTGCTTCGCGAAACAAAAAAGTTGCACAAAACACAGCAAAAATACATTACAAAGTATAATTACACTCATGATAACACCATCTAATAAAAATTATTAATTAGGTTTTTTTCCACTTTTTTTTGCTCCATTGACTTCTATGGGTGAAAATGTGAACGTGCATGCGATATTCTAAGCTTGGCTTTTTATGCGCATTGGGTTAACGCTCAAGCAAAAACTTTACTTTCAACTCATAATAGGAGGGCAACTCGATGCGCACAAAAAGCTTACTTCTAGACCTTTTAAACAAAAAGTCACTTTATCCTTTGACAGTATTTGTCAGTATTTTTTGCAATGCCCCTTTAATTCCCCCAGTCCTCAAACTATGGCTGCTTGTGACATCTAATTACAAAATAAAATGCAACCAATATGGGTCATGCTACATAATCTTCTTATGCAATACAACACATAATCTTCAAATGAAAGAGCTCTGCCCAACCTCCGACATTGTGATTATTTCAACTGGATATCTCCATACATTTCAAAAGAAGTCAAATTGCTTTGTTTGTCCAATTTTGTAGTTCAGGATTGACATGCTGCAGAAATAACAATTTTTAAGGCAGTTTTGTTGAGCTGCTGAAGCACCACTGTGAATTTATATACAAATAAACTGAAATGGAAATAGGTGCTGTCAAGACACAGTCTGCATGTAGAATACTTTGTATAGATGCATTGCAGAAATCTGGTGTACAGTCTTTATTACATTATCCTTTAAAAGGGTTACAAAGAGTGTGAAATATGTTTTATTATCTATTATTATTTGTTTTGTTTTTTTTGTAATATTGTTAAACTGAGCATTTTATTATTATTACACTATTTCTTGCATATTACACTTGCAAAGATGTTAAAAACAGCCACAGAGCAGGAATGGACTAATGGGAACTAGCTGAAATCTGGTAAGACAATGACTAGAGGCATATGTACGTAGTCACTAATCAAAAGCTAGCTCCCAGTAGTGCATTGCTGCTCCTGAGCTTACTTAGGTTGCTTTTAAACAGTGCTGGATTTGCCCGCCGGGATATTTCCTGGTGGGCCGGTGGGCTGCCGGAGTCACAGGGACACATCCTAGGCAGAAGGGCAAAGGGAGCCTCACAGCCAGGACATGGAGCGAGTCTTCTATGCAGTGTAGCACATCCATTCAAGGCTGCTCGGCTCCTGGAATCATGATGGTAACTAGTTGAGGGGTGTGGCTGGGCCAGTCTTCAGAAATTTCAAGGGCCGATCTGATTTCCCAGTCTGGCCCTGTTTTCTCCAACATAGGTGTGTCCGGTCCACGGCGTCATCCTTACTTGTGGGATATTCTCTTCCCCAACAGGAAATGGCAAAGAGCCCAGCAAAGCTGGTCACATGATCCCTCCTAGGCTCCGCCTACCCCAGTCATTCTCTTTGCCGTTGTACAGGCAACATCTCCACGGAGATGGCTTAGAGTTTTTTAGTGTTTAACTGTAGTTTTTATTATTCAATCAAGAGTTTGTTATTTTAAAATAGTGCTGGTATGTACTATTTACTCTGAAACAGAAAAGAGATGAAGATTTCTGTTTGTATGAGGAAAATGATTTTAGCAACCGTTACTAAAATCCATGGCTGTTCCACACAGGACTGTTGAGAGGAATTAACTTCAGTTGGGGGAACAGTGAGCAGTCTTTTGCTGCTTGAGGTATGACACATTCTAACAAGACGATGTAATGCTGGAAGCTGTCATTTTCCCTATGGGATCCGGTAAGCCATTTTATTCACACAGTAAATAAGGGCTTCACAAGGGCTTATTAAGACTGTAGACATTTTCTGGGCTAAATCGATCATATTTACACATATTTAGCCTTGAGGAATCATTTAATCTGGGTATTTTTTGTAAAATAATATCGGCAGGCACTGTTTTAGACACTTTATTCTATTGGGGCTTTCCCTAATCATAGTCAGAGCCTCATTTTCGCGCCGGTATGGCGCACTTGTTTTTGAGAACAGCATGACATGCAGCTGCATGTGTGTGGAGCTCTGATACATAGAAAAGTCTTTCTGAAGGCATTATTTGGTATCGTATTCCCCTTTGGGCTTGGTTGGGTCTCAGCAAAGCAGATTCCAGGGACTGTAAAGGGGTTAAATATAAAAACGGCTCCGGTTCCGTTATTTTAAGGGTTAAAGCTTCCAAATTTGGTGTGCAATACTTTTAAGGCTTTAAGACACTGTGGTGAAATTTTGGTGAATTTTGAACAATTCCTTCATACTTTTTCGCAATTGCAGTAATAAAGTGTGTTCAGTTTAAAATTTAAAGTGACAGTAACGGTTTTATTTTAAAACGTTTTTTGTGCTTTGTTATCAAGTTTATGCCTGTTTAACATGTCTGAACTACCAGATAGATTGTGTTCTGACTGTGGGGAAGCCAAGGTTCCTTCTCATTTAAATAGATGTGATTTATGTCATAAATAATTTAGTAAAAATGATGCCCAAGATGATTCCTCAAGTGAGGGGAGTAAGCATGGTACTGCATCATCCCCTCCTTCGTCTACACCAGTTTTGCCCATACAGGAGGCCCCTAGTACATCTAGCGCGCCAATACTCCTTACTATGCAACAATTAACGGCTGTAATGGATAATTCTATCAAAACATTTTAGCCAATATGCCCACTTATCAGCGAAAGCGCGACTGCTCTGTTTTAGAAAATACTGAAGAGCATGAGGACGCTGATGATATTGTTTCTGAAGGGCCCCTACACCAGTCTGAGGGGGCCAGGGAGGTTTTGTCTGAGGGAGAAATTTCAGATTCAGGAAAAATTTCTCAACAAGCTGAACCTGATGTGATTACTTTTAAATTTAAGTTGGAACATCTCCGCGCTCTGCTTAAGGAGGTGTTATCCAATTTGGATGATTGTGATTATCTGGTCATTCCAGAAACACTATGTAAAATGGACAAGTTCCTAGAGGCCCCGGGGCCCCCCGAAGCTTTTCCTATACTCAAGCGGGTGGCGTACATTGTTAATAAAGAATGGGACCGGCCCGGTGTACCTTTCGTACCTCCCCCCATATTTAAAAAATTGTTTCCTATAGTCGACCCCAGAAAGGACTTATGGCAGACAGTCCCCAAGGTCGAGGGGGCGGTTTCTACTCTAAACAAGCGCACCACTATACCCATAGAAGATAGTTGTGCTTTCCAAGATCCTATGGATAAAAAATTAGAAGGTTTGCTAAAAAAGATGTTTGTTCAGCAAGGTTACCTTCTACAACCAATTGCATGCATTGTCCCTGTCACTACAGCCGCGTGTTTCTGGTGCGATGAGCTAGAAAAGGCGATTATTAGTAATTCTTCTTCTTATGAGGAGATTATGGACAGAATTCGTGCTCTTAAATTGGCTAATTCTTTCACCCTAGACGCCACCTTGCAATTGGCTAGGTTAGCGGCGAAAAATTCTGGGTTTGCTATTGTGGCGCGCAGAGCGCTTTGGTTAAAATCTTGGTCAGCGGATGCGTCTTCCAAGAACAAATTGTTTGACATTCCTTTCAAGGGGAAAACACTGTTTGGCCCTGACTTGAAAGAGTTTATCTCTGATATCACTGGGGGCAAGGGCCACGCCCTTCCTCAGAATAGGTCTTTCAAGGCCAAAAATAAACCTAATTTTCGTCCCTTTCGCAGAAACGGACCAGCCCCAGGTGCTACGTCCTCTAAGCAGGAGGGTAATACTTCTCAAGCCAATCCAGCCTGGAGACCAAGGCAAGGCTGGAACAAAGGAAAGCAGGCCAAGAAACCTGCCACTGCTCCCAAGACAGCATGAGATGCGGGCCCCCGATCCGGGACCGGATTTGGTGGGGGGCAGACTCTCTCTCTTCACTCAGGCTTGGCACTAGTAGCACCTTGGACCTTCAACCTAGCTTATGTATTCCCGCCGTTTCCTCTCATCCCCAGGCTGGTAGCCAGGATCAATCAGGAGAGGGCGTAGGTGATCTTGATAGCTCCTGCGTAACCACGCAGGACTTGGTAGGCAGATCTGGTGAATATGTCATCGGCTCCACCATGGAAGCTACCTTTGAGACGAGACCTTCTTGTTCAAGGTCCGTTCGAACATCCGAATCTGGTCCTACTCCAGCTGACTGCTTGGAGATTGAACGCTTGATCTTATCAAAGCGAGGGTTCTCAGATTCTGTTATTGATACTCTTGTTCAGGCCAGAAAGCCTGTAACTAGAAAAATTTACCACAAAATATGGAAAAAATATATCTGTTGGTGTGAATCTAAAGGATTCCCTTGGGACAAGGTAAAGATTCCTAGGATTCTATCCTTTCTTCAAGAAGGATTGGAGAAAGGATTATCTGCAAGTTCCTTGAAGGGACAGATTTCTGCCTTGTCTGTGTTACTTCACAAAGAGCTGGCAGCTGTGCCAGATGTTCAAGCCTTTGTTCAGGCTCTGGTTAGAATCAAGCCTGTTTACAAACCTTTGACTCCTCCTTGGAGTCTCAACTTAGTTCTTTCAGTTCTTCAGGGGGTTCCGTTTGAACCCTTACATTCCGTTGATATTAAGTTATTATCTTGGAAAGTTTTGTTTTTGGCTGCAATTTCTTCCGCTAGAAGAGTTTCAGAATTATCTGCTCTGCAGTGTTCTCCTCCTTATCTGGTGTTCCATGCAGATAAGGTGGTTTTACGTACTAAACCTGGTTTTCTTCCAAAAGTTGTTTCTAACAAAAACATTAACCAGGAGATAGTCGTGCCTTCTTTGTGTCGGAAACCAGTTTCGAAGAAGGAACGTTTGTTGCACAATTTGGATGTTGTTCGCGCTCTAAAATTCTATTTAGATGCTACAAAGGATTTTAGACAAACATCTTCCTTGTTTGTTGTTTATTCTGGTAACAGGAGAGGTCAAAAAGCAACTTCTACCTCTCTCTCTTTTTGGATTAAAAGCATCATCAGATTGGCTTACGAGACTGCCGAACGGCAGCCTCCTGAAAGAATCACAGCTCATTCCACTAGGGCTGTGGCTTCCACATGGGCCTTCAAGAACGAGGCTTCTGTTGATCAGATATGTAGGGCAGCGACTTGGTCTTCACTGCACACTTTTACCAAATTTTACAAGTTTGATACTTTTGCTTCTTCTGAGGCTATTTTTTGGGAGAAAGGTTTTGCAAGCCGTGGTGCCTTCCATTTAGGTGACCTGATTTGCTCCCTCCCTTCATCCGTGTCCTAAAGCTTTGGTATTGGTTCCCACAAGTAAGGATGACGCCGTGGACCGGACACACCTATGTTGGAGAAAACAGAATTTATGTTTACCTGATAAATTACTTTCTCCAACGGTGTGTCCGGTCCACGGCCCGCCCTGGTTTTTTAATCAGGTCTGATAATTTATTTTCTTTAACTACAGTCACCACGGTATCATATGGTTTCTCCTATGCAAATATTCCTCCTTAACGTCGGTCGAATGACTGGGGTAGGCGGAGCCTAGGAGGGATCATGTGACCAGCTTTGCTGGGCTCTTTGCCATTTCCTGTTGGGGAAGAGAATATCCCACAAGTAAGGATGACGCCGTGGACCGGACACACCGTTGGAGAAAGTAATTTATCAGGTAAACATAAATTCTGTTTTTCAACAAAGTTTAATGTTGGCTTTCTTTTGCCTTTAAGTGGGTAAGATAAAGACAGTAGAAATAAATTGACTAAAGAATAGAAGTAACGCTATGTAAACTTTCCGAGCTAGGTTACAAGTGGTGCAGTAGATTTTTTTTTTTGCAATATTTACTTTCCCCTTTGCTGATATCACTCACACCCCCACCCCCACCCCACTGGGAGGTTAATTTGTGCTGGTATCTCCTGTTTACATAGCTTTTCTACAGAGCATATAAAATATTAACATTTTCACCGTAGGTGGCGTTTCAACAGGCAAAAACAGCTATTTCAAAACTACAAAAGTAAAGGAACGGTTTGCAAACAATGTATTAAACTTCAACAGGTAAAATTGTTAATTGTGAACATATTAAAGGGGAGACAATTTACAGTACAATGTCCCTTTAAATGTATTTTATTTTTTAATTGTTTAAGCACATAAGCCTATAGATCATATTATTTTATACATCAACTGTTTCTCCTACTAAAATCTGAAAATATAACATTCAATGTAATAGATTTAGTTATTAAATATATTTTTTTTAAATTACACTATTCCTTCATTCTTTATACTATCAAGGTAACTTCAGTCTGACATTAAAGGGACACTGAACTGTAAAATTTGTTACTGCAGAGTATTAAATGTAAGGGAAATTGTTCATTTATTCTATTTGAAATATGTTTTTGCCCATTAAAACCATCACATTATCAAGGACGTGGCCATTTAAAGGGGATGACCCTGCAGAAATAGCAGGCCTGCTCATGTTATGTCTCTCTATACACACCTGACAGGTATTCAATTGCTAATTGTGACCAGGGGGATTCACATACCGCATATACTTTTAAACAACTTTCCAATTTACTTCTATTATCTCATTTGCTAACTTCTTTTGACATCCTTCATTGAAAAGGATACCTAGATAGGCTCATTAGCTGGGAACTAGCTGCTGATTGGTGGCTGCATATATATGCCTCTTGTCATTGGTTTACTGATGTGTTCAATTAGCACCCAGTAGTGCATTGCTACACCTTCAATAAAGGATACCAAATGAATGAAGAAAATTTGATAATATATTAAAATTGGACATTTGTTTATAATTGTATGCTCTATCTGAATATTGAACAAATTTTTTGGGGGATTTCATGTCCCTTTTAAATGTTAAACTCTACTATGAACTGTTTCACTTAAAAAAAACAATAATTAAATAGAATAGAATAGAAGGGACAGTAAAGTCAAAACTAAACTTTCATGATTTGTATATTTCATGCCGTTTTAAACAATTTAATGTACTTTTATTATGAAATTTGCTTCATTCTCTTGGTATCCTTTGTTAAAAAGTATACCTTGGGATGCTCAGGGTAGCAGTACTCTAATGAGGGCTACCTGGTGATTGGTGGCAGCAGGGGTGGAACTACCATTGGTGCAGCAGGTGCCCATAGCAGCCAATCTATATATAGGTTTGTGCAGAATGTGTACCATCCTAATGCAGGGGAGCCTTTTATAAGAGCAGATTGCAGGTCCATCTTATCTATTTATCTTCAATAGCATTATTCAGAGACACATTTATATTATTATAATTGCTTACTATTGAGTTACTTTAGGGTGCCAACATTTTTTTGGCACCAGGGCCCTCTGATGATTAGGTCCGTAACTGGGTGGTAGCACATATGTCTCTTGTCATTGGTTCACCAGATGTGTTCAGCTAACTCCCAGTTGTGCATTGCTGCGCATAGTCTTATACTTCAACAAAGGATACCAAGAGAATGAAGCTAAATTGATAATATAAGTAAATTGGAAAGTTGTTTAAAAATATATGCTCTATCTAAATCATGAAAGAAAATGTTTCGGTTTCATGTCCATTTAAGGCTAGATTACAAGTGGAGAGCATAATTTATTGTGCACCCATAAACTGCAAAATTTGCCCATTTACAGATGCGAGATAAATAACCAGCCATTACAAGGGATCACAGTCCAGGTAGGACGAGCAAAAGAAGCCTCCTGAATAATAACTGATGATCCAGCCACCAAGTTAGAGATTGACTTGAATCCAAAAATATCCTTTGAGAGAGCTGAGTATAATCTCTGCACCATTAACACAGCATGCAGAGCTGAAGAGGCCTCATGTGAAAACGTGCAAACTGAATTGCACCCAAAGTAATCATGAGACCTAGGACTTCTTTACAAAAAGCAACCGAGGGAAAAGAATGTGTCTGAAGTTTCTGACAAGATTCCAAATTTAACCTTCTCTGCAGTGGCGTCACTAGGGTTGGTGTCACCCGGTGCGGTAAGTTATGGTGTCACCCCCCCCAGAAAGCAGACACACACAAAAACACAGGCAAACACACATACAAACACTCAGACACACTTAAAACATACTCAGATGCACACACAAACACTCGGAAACACACTCAGACACACACACAAAAACA
This sequence comes from Bombina bombina, assembly GCF_027579735.1. Taxonomy (NCBI): domain Eukaryota; kingdom Metazoa; phylum Chordata; class Amphibia; order Anura; family Bombinatoridae; genus Bombina; species Bombina bombina. Next base: position 1,108,398,803 of record NC_069501.1, on the reverse strand, counting down.
CACACAAAAACACTGAGACACACACACACACAAAAACTCAGACACACACATACAAAATATGTAAACTGCACTGCATTAATTATAAAGCTCATGCCTAGAGCTGCTCCCTGGCTCAGCAGAGCATCAAATGAAAGATAAACAGAGCACTCTAAAAATAAATCACTAAAGAAAAGTTTTAGGTGCAAACTATGAAAATTCTGCTCTCTGACTCTGTTCTAAGCCTGTCAGTGCACAGCCCCGGGCCGCGTGCCTACCGCTTCTTATGGCTAATCACCTCTGCACTCTGCCCACCCCCAGACCCCCGCTCACCCTCCTACCTGTTCAGTGTGCACTTAGTGTACCGTAACCGTAATGGTCTGGTGGGCATCATACGTGGCTCCTTCACTTTAAAGACAGTGTCAAACAGTCATGCGGTCAGGTGCCAGGCATTCCCTCATGATTTGCCAGTTCCCGTTTAGAGAGACAGCACAGCAGTGAGTGACTCCACTGCTTCACATGTCACTGAGCAGTGAGCACAGATAGGCAGGCAGGTTTAGGCTAGCAGCGCAACTTTGCAAGCCCCAGGGCATGCCCACAACATTCATAGCGAAATTGGGCAGGGGAGAAGCAAAGTATAGACAAAACTATTTGTTGAAATTTCAGCACTGGCTCAAGGGGCAAAAAAATTGTGTGCCTACATCTTCCCCAGTCCCACCAATGTTCACAAATGCCAGCCCCTCTAATAAAAAAAATCTATGCATCTCAACATTGTATTTCTTTGAATTTCAATAAAATTAAAAAAAAAAAAATTTTTTTTTGTGTCACCCCCTGGAGGGTGTCACCAGGGTGCGGCCCGCCCCCCCCCCCCCCCCCCCTAGTGATGCCACTGCTTCTCTGCTCAGTTAGAGAGACTCATTGAGACTGAATCTATTTGAAAACCGCAAAAAGTTACTTTTATTTGAGGAACCAAATAACTTTTTGGAAAATTGATCCTCCTACCATGCTGTTGAAGAAACAACAAGAGTCGTTTGGTGTGAGATTCTGCTAAAGGAAAAGATGAAGCTTGAACCAAAATGTCATCTAGGCATGGAAACACTGCAATACCCTAAGTCCTGATCACAGACAAAAGGGCACCTAGAACCTTTGTGAATATTCTTAGCGCTGTAGCCAGACCAAATGGTAGAGCAACAAACTGAACATGCTTGTCCAGAAAGGCAAAACCCAGGAACTGGAAATGATCAATGTGAATTGGAACATGAAGCATCCTTTAAATCTATTGTGGACATAAACTGACTTTGATAAACAAAAGTCAGAATAGTTTCCATCTTGAAATATGGAATCCTTACAAACTTATTCAGAGATTTCAAATCCAGGACTGTTCTGTTTCAGGTTACGTAAAAAGTTTGAGCAGTAAATGCGATTGTGCTCAATGATGCCCATAGAAAATATGGATAATGTAAATTACCGCAATTTCATGCAAACAAATGTGTGGTAATGTAAACAGTGCGGAAAGAACAACTCGATCTCGCAATCGCGTTTATGCTCCTCATGAGGCAATGACAAGAGGCATGTGTGTGTGTGTGTATCCACCAATCACCAGCTATCTCCCAGTAGTGTATTGCTGCTCCCTACCAAAGCTTATGAAAAAAGAAAGGAAATTAGAAAATTTGATAATAAAAGAATTTGAAAAGCCTCTTAAAATGACATGTTCTATTTGAACCAAGAAAGCTTTATTTTGACTGTTATGTCTATAAAATAAGACTTCTGTCAAAAAGGCAAGTGTGTGTGATTCTATATCTTTGTACATAAATCGTGACATACAAATCTACATTTTCAAATAGTTTTTTTTAGAATACAAATTTTTTTCATTTGGAAGAAAAATTATTATTATTTTTTTTTTAAATTACACTTGTAGCATGTGTCAAAACTATGTCAAAAATATAGTTCCCATTTTGCTAAAAGCAGCATTTAGTTCAGTAATTTGCCTCGGAACAAACTGCTCTTTTGCTTTCAATTAAATTGAAAAATGGCTGACAATCCCAGCACATCAACATCTCCTGTAAACTTTTTAACCTTTATCAGGTAACATACAACATGGCTTAAAATGCCTAAAGTGATTATTCTCATTTGCATCATATACAACACTATACAGAGGAATTATGATCTTGATGTTTTAACTACAGATCTCATGGTAGCGGCAAAAACTCAGTTAAAATGTGGTCTTCTGCGTATTTTATGTTTTACCATACAACATGCTTTAACATGTCCATAATGCTTATTCTGCCTTGTTTTATAATAATAATTTACTAAGGAATATTGGTTTTGATAGTTCTCAAACAAACTACTGAACTAAATGTTGTGACATCACAAGTACTTTAGCAAAATGGGAACTAGAATTTATTTTTGATACAGCAAGATTACAAGTTGTGCAGTATGGCTATACCGCTGAAAAATTGGCCTTTGCAAGCAGAATGGCAGGTCTCCCGTATTACAAGTCACGGTGGTACAGCTATACTACAAGCTTTTTAGCCTGATTTAACCCCTAAACCCGCTGGCCCCCCACATCGCAACACACATTAAATTAAACTATTAACCCCTAAACCTAACACCCCCTAACTTTAAATTAAAGTTACAATATAACTAATAAATAAAAATAATATAACTATTTTAAAAAAATTAAAATAAACGAAAAATAAAAAAACTAAATTACAAAATTTAAAAATCCTAACACTATGAAAAAATTAAAAAACTAAGATTACAAAAAATAAAAAATAAATTCTCCAAAATAATAAATTAAACCTTATCTAATACCGCTATAAAAACAAAAAAGCCATCCCAAAATAAAAACACCCCCTAATCTAACAATAAACTACCAATAGCCCTTAAAAGAACCTTTTGTTTAGGCATTGCCTTGAAGCAATCACCTCTTTTACAAAAAAAAATTAGTGCCCTCTAACAGTAAAACCTCCCCACCAAACCAACCCCCCAAAATAAAAAAAACCTAACTCTAAAAAAACCTAATCTATCCATTGCCCCCAAAGGGGCATTTGTTTGGGCATTGCCCTTAAAAAGGCAATCAGCTCTTTAGTGCCCATTAAAATAAAAAAATCTGTAATCTAAAAAAAATAAAAAAAAATAACACTAACCGCCAAAAATGTACGAACCGTTCCTAAAGTCCGGCAATGAAGGACTTCATCCATCGCGGGACCATCTTCTATCTTCTTCCTGGAGGTGTGGAGCTGTCCTCCTCGATGCGCGGATCCGGAGCTGCAGTCCTCAGCGGCGTGGAGGCTCCTCTTCATGCGATCTCCGCTGCACACTGAAGATTGATAGCAAGGTACCCCTTTTATATTTGGGGTACTTTGCATTCCTGTTGGCTGGAATATTCAAAACAGTTCTTTGTTTTTTTTTATTATTTTGGATAATTTCGTTTTATTATTTTTTGTAATCTTAGTTTTTTTTAATTTTTTCGTAGTGTTAGGATTTTTAAATTTTGTAACTTAGGTTTTTTATTTTCCGTTTTTTTTTTAGTTTTTTAAAATAGTTATATTTGGATTCTTTATAGTTTAAACTTAGTTGTTTTTTTTATTTCACAGGTATTTTTTTTTAATTTAAATTAGTTATATTGTAACTTTAATTTAAAGTTAGGGGGTGTTAGGTTTAGGGGCCGTTCCGCAATCGCAGGTGTTAGTTTTTTTTCTAACACTTTCTCTCCATTGATGTCTATGGGGGAAAACGTGCACGAGCACGTCAAGTCAGGCCTTGACTTTTGTGCGGCATGGAGCTTAATGCACCATATCGTACAACAAAAGAAGGTTTATCTGTAACTTGTAATGGCAGCGCTATGGTGTGGTACTGCTTAATATTTAGCGTTATTTATGCACCGGGTTTAGCGCACAACTTGTAATCTTGGTGACAGTGTTTTGACATCAGCTAGAAGAGTAATTCCATAAAAAAATTGTATCGCATTTCAAAAAAACATAGGGGTCGATTACAATCTATCGTGGTTTCCTTCAAAAACTTATTTTTGCTTTCTGCCAGAACTGGTTGTCAAGATTCTTGGGTGATCTCAATGCAAAATGGATTTATTTGTAAAAAGCCAGCAGCCACAAATGTCTTTTCAACAATCAAGCATTTTGAAATGCACTGTTGTGAACCCTTGTTTGGCTTTAACGTGCATGAAGGTGTGTGCATCCCCTATAAAAACCCGGTAATAAAGGCACAATCTCATTTGAACATCATCTATGCAGATGTAATGTTGCAATGGAGCGGGTTCACACTTCACTGTTCTAATCCAGTATAAGAAGATAAACCTGTAGTTTCCATCTTATTTTAAGATCATGCTGGAAACTGTGCGTTAACAAGGATTTAAAATAAATATTGTTAAAACAAAACAAAAAAAACCTTAGTCACAATATAGTGATTGAAAAATCGTGCAAAGTGTGCCCATCATGGCAACATACAATTAACATTTAAATGGTTTAGCAGTGGTGCTCAGTAAGTTCCTATGCAACTCACAATTGCATAATCCTATTTTAAAGCCCAGTTATGAAGCTACCTTTACTGTTAGAGACAGTCACAACAGTGTAAGTGTGGCTTAGAATCAAACATTCACATTAAGAGATTGCTAGATGCCATTTGTAGATGTTGGAATCTTTTTCTTTACTACTTTTTCAATCTTTTCAGAATATAAATAAATATAAAAATAAACCCATGTTTTTATGTTTCAAGGTGAATAATAAAACCACTTAGCCATTTAGGCTTCTTGCTTTACTATATGGCTAATAAATATAAATTCATTACTTTGCAAATACATACTTATATATAAAATTGAATAACCTCTAAAATAGAGTTATCACCGTAATTGTGTAAGGATTGAATGAAAGAAGCCTCAATATTTGTTAATGCAAAAAGTGATATAATTTAAAATCCCTGTTGAGAGACAATATTATACTAATGTATTTCATTCATATATCCATCTCATCTCTAACTTTCCTAGTTCATAATTAATATCTCCTCCTCTCCCATGAGCTTTAGTCTTTCTGAAACCCATACATTTTGATTCTTTAGTGTTTGATTATGAATTCTAAAGTAGTCAGAGACAAAGTGTTATTTAAATCCTCTCTCAATATTTCTAACATGTTGTCCTGTCTGTGTGGCTAAAGTTGTGGATGTACGACCTATATATTGTAGATTGCAAGTACACTCCAATAAATATATTTACATTATTATGTATTATATTCAAATATCATTTACTATTTAGAGTTACATGTAATAATGCCTTCTACATTGTAAAAACTATTGCTACAATTTTATCAAATTAGCTTTCACTGATTACTGTAAATATGTTTTTATCTCACCATTAAGTTATGTCATAAATTCATCTATTTGGATTTAGTTTGCCAGAAATTTCTGCAATAGTCTTATGTGTTAGAAGCTAAGCGGTAAATGTTAGATGCCACTTCCATTCCTATGTTATTTTTTTTTTTTTTTATCATTAATGATGTTATTTAGCCCTCCATGGATATCAGGGTTTGCTATTTAGCACAAATCAAAGATCTGTTACAGGCGTTTGACAAATATTATATTTGGCTACTGAATAATTTACTGAATCCTGCAAATCATTTTGGTCTGTAAGTAGACAGTTGTTAATCATTACCATTTATAGTAGCTTTGCTCTTTGTTCACTTTTCTACAGAAACTTGCAAATACAGAGCAGAACCAATCCTTTTAATAGTTCTACATCAAGGTTGGGCAATTATCAGCCCTCCAGATGTTATTGACTACATCTCCCATGATGCTTTGCCAGTGTTATGGCTGAAAGAACATTATGGGAGATTTAGTCCATAACATCTGGATGGCTGATAATTGCCCACCCCTGTTCTACACCATGTCCTTGTCTCCTCTACATATAACAGACAATGACCTCTAAAAATATTTATCATGTATGTGAAAGAGTACTGTTTGAAAATGTTTAATATTAAACCCATTTTTTTTCTTTCAGTTTAAGCAACTTTCTAATTTACTCCTATTATCAATTTTCTCCGTTCTCTTAGCATCTTTACTTGAAAAAGCAGGAATATAAGCTTAGGAGCCAGGCCATTTTTGATTCAGCCCTTCAGTAGCACTTGTTAATTGGTGGCTAACCTTCATTTTGTCATTTGCCAGTTGTATCCCCACCTGTACTCAAAATTTTAATATTAATTATTACTTTTAGAGAAAATCTATAGAAAAAAAACCTCTAAGTATATACAATAAATCAAAATGTGACTCTTATCTTGCCAGATAACACAGAGAAAATACCTGTTCTTAAATGTTTCTTAAGGGACAAAATAGCTCCTTTACCTATTGTTTTGCCATGTGAAACCACCATGCTATGTAAAAGAGGGTGCAGCAGAAATCAGCAGAACTCAAATTCCTGCAGGTATTGGAGGAAAAGCCTTGTCCATTTGAACTAATGTTCCTGCATCTGCTTTAAATACAAGGAATGTTGTATTAGCTGCATGCCTAAGTATATTGTCTCTTTAACGGCCAAAAAAATAAATGGTGCATCGGCCTGAGGGAGAGCGATATTGTGCTGTACTTTTACAGTGACTGAATTACACTACTTGTTGTTTCATTAGTTTACATCATGGAATAAAGATTTTAGGATAATGAAAATGAGAACTTGTGAGTTGTGGGTATTGAGGAAACAAATAAATCACCTATAGAGACACAGTGAGACATGAAATAAATCCAGTAATGATCATTAAAGGGATATTCTCCTATATACATAAAGGACTAGATAACAAGTGGAGAACAAATGATAGCACAGCGTTCTGTGCTAAGAATAGCACACAATTTGGTATAGCAATTGGATGGTATAAAAGGTTAACCAGAAAAACATGGGCGACTTTATTTAGTGGACCCTATGCTTATAATGGACAGTGCAAAAAGTGCGTATATTACATGTGGTGAGGTAAGTATTGCACCGAAGCCAATGCAATATACAGCTGAAATAATTTGTGCATTTGAAGACTTGAAGTAAACCATTATCTCTTGACAGTGTGCATAACAAACATATGTCAATTATATGGAAATGAAGTATATCAAGAGACATGAAACACAAAATTTTTGTTTCATGATTCAGATAAAGAATACAATTTTAAACAACATTCCAATTTACTTCTATTATATAATTTGCTTCATTCTTTAGATATCTTTTGTTGAAGAAATAGCAATGCACATGGGTGAGTCAATCACACAAGGCATCTATGTACAGCCACCAATCAGCAGCTACTGAGCCTATTTAGAAATGCTTTTAAACAAATTATATCAAGATAATTAAGCAAATTAGATAATAGAAGTAAATTTGTATGTTTTTTTTTTTTAAATTTCATGCTCTTTTGAAATCATGAAAGAATAAATACAGGTTTTGTGTCTCAGTTATATTTATATCGCACCTGTGCTGTCCGGATGTTATTGTGCCCTAGACTATCGCTCAATAATCTAGGCCATGATGTTCTATTTCTATTTTTGTGTTCAACCCCTGTTTAACCCATGCACTAGGAAAAGAATGAGCATAGAGGTTCCTGCAATACAGAGAGCACTTTTTATTACCATATAATTATAAAATGCATAGAATTTGTATACATTTAAACCACTATGTTTTGTTATAATGAGTATAATGTCTCTTTTTTTTTTTTGTAATAAAATATTGCCTTTTATGTCCCTTTTTATAGCTTGATAAATACTGTGCCTCAGCAAGCATGAGGTCATGTGACCGGTTAATTATTTATCACAAATTAGCTGAATCATCTAGCTCAGAACCACATTTCAATGGCAGCATATAGAGTTCCCTATGTGCACATTTAATTGATAATGTTTTTATTTTATTTTATTTTTACTTACTATAATTTCTTTGAAATAAACTTTAACAAAGCAATTGTATTTATCTTCTTCCAAAGTTATTTTTATTCGCTGTAACTAAGTTACATAGTTTAAAGCAACAAATAAGCAAATTAAGAAATCTTATCAGTTTTAAGTAATATTATACCTTTTTTTTTATTGAGGATTTAATTAAAGGGACAGTAAAGTAAAAAAAAAAAAACTTTCATTAATTAATTAGGGCATGTAATTTTAAACAACTTTCCAATTTACTTTTATTACCAATTTAGTTTTGTTCTCTTGGTATTCTTAGTTGAAAGCTAAATCTAGGAGGTTCATGTGCTACTTTCTTAGACCTTGAAGACTGCCTCTAATCTGAAAGCATTTTGATAGTTTTTTTTTTTTTTTTTTTTTTTTTTTTTTTTTTATATCTTTATTGAGGTTTAAAGGCAAGGCATACATGAAATATAAAACCAAACATGTAATAACAGATAAACTTCATATGGTACAAATAGAGAGATACAATACATATTGCAAAAGGACACTCTGGTTGTATAGTATATAGAAAAAATGCCTAATAATCTCCCAGATGGAATTAGAGGCCGCTCTTGGACCTCAGACATGTGTATATATAAATGTATGGGAGATAATTGTTAACAAAGGAAGCCACTTTTGGGTCTCCAAATAAGAACCTCAGTTTTCAATTTTTATGGATCTCAAATAACAAGGTAGAATGATAACCAACAAAAAGGAAAGGAAGGATTACACAACAATAAGATAGAATGGACACCCTCGTTTACAAAAATCTAAGCTGCAGGTGAGTATACTATTAGGGGCTTATATGGATATAGTCTTTTATGGGACATGGGGGATACACTAGAATGGTCTTGAAATAACCCAGGCCAAAGTAAAACTAAGTTATAGCCCCTTAGATAGAAGTGGAGATGTGGATGGGTAGGGGTCTAGGTATTTTGCATGGAAATAATTACATTGATTATTTAGTACATAAACATAGCGCCATACAAATAGGTGTACTCGCAAGATAAAAAGTCAGCAGTAAGTATTCCACATGAACAACATATGAGTATTTTAGTACTTATAATAGAATGCACAAACTAAGCTTGAGCAGGTTTGGACTCCCTAACTTTATATTTAACATCTTATAACCCTCAAAGCTAATAAGGGTCTAAAGTAATGTGGGAACCTGAAAACACAGGGCTGGGTGTTAGATTGCTAACTATGGCTTCCGCCTCGGCCGCTGGCAGGAGCACAACAACAATTTTCACCAGCCCCACTACCGCTCTGTAAGGGAGGCATATGATTGACTAACATTAAATGAGCTTAGTAGTCATAACACGTTTAGCTATGTTGCCTAAATAATAGAAACAGCTGAAAAAAGCTTAACCTAGGCTATAAGACTGTATTAAATATGTTAAGCACACGTTCCAGGGTAACCCCCCTATGCAATACATTATACACATATAACTATCATAACATGGTTACAAGGATCAAATATATTAGCTAACCCCTGAAAATTTTTTGCTGATATCCCCTAGTCCACATTACCAGAGCAAACTGGGAATGCGATATCAGTCCCGTGCTGGGGCAATGTTTACCCAATTCCAAGTTTCTCCTGAGAGATATGGGGCATGACAGGAGCGCACCAGGTGAGGGCTTCATGTAATGGACTAATTAACTGCCCATTCTGTGTCCTTTCAGTTATTTGTGTTGGCACTAGGGAAGGGGCTATTACCAAGATACATTTAGGCTGTGGAGGGACAAGTCCTGAGAGCGTTAACAATGGTGCCGATTTGGCTCGAACATTTTTCAGAGAGACTCCGGCAGCGGTGTCTGTATAGGAAGGCAGCGTGGCATCTTTTGGCAGCGTGAATGGGGAACGGTCTGCATATGCAATGTTTCTTGCGCTCGCTACCGACATCCAATGTCCCATATCAGTGGTCACATCCTCTGCCGCCGTCCCGCCATACAGTGCCTCCGGTTCCTCCAGACCAGCATCAGGAGCCATCAAGGGTTCATTGCAGGTGGGTGGTGGGCACACGGGCCCCAAAGCGCCCCCCTTCCCCTCACTGAGAGTAGTTAGCTCCGATGCGGTATACTGTTTTGTGTCGCGATCCCCGTCTCCAATAGCCCCTCCATGCAGAGTCTCATCAAAAGCAACTAGGTACGTTGCTAACAGGCTGCGCAGATCTTCAAGGATAACTTTAGCTAGCTCCATAGTGAGCCTTTGAGGGCGATGTACAGCTGGTAGAGTTGTGTAATCCAAATTAAAGGAAAGTCTTGCGGTGCATCAAACTTTAGTTGCAGTCAGTTGCTTCGAGTTTAGCATTGCATGACCTGGTTGCAGTTCAGCACTTGTTTAGCGCCGCATAACGACAGGGAGAAAGTATACCCTGCCGGGGGGGTTGTGAAGAGGCCAAGGCCTCAAAGTAGCTCCGAGCACTGATGCCAACAGCAATCTTGTGAATATCAAGCTCATCAGATGCCTTGCTTGTAGTAGAGTTCAGATCTACATAGTATATGTATAGATGATGCTTTTACAAGGTAATTTTATGAAAGTATTTCTAGAAAGCTGGAGCAGCATGCAGATGTGCGACTGAACATGGCCGCTGCCCGGAAGTTCCCCCCATTTTGATAGTTTTTTACCACCAGAGGGTGTTTGTTCATGTGTTTCATATAGATAACATTGAGCTCAGGCACGTGAAGCTCCTAGGAGTCAGCACTGATTGGCTAAAAATGTAAGTCTGTCAAAAGAACTGAAATAATGGGACAGTTTGCAGAGGCTTAGATACAAGATAATCACAGAGGTAAAAAGTATATTATTATAACTGTGTTGGTTATGCAAAATTGGGGATTGGGGGGATTGGGTAATAAAGGGATTATCTACCTTTTCAGGTGTTTACTGTCCCTTTAAGGCATACAAACATAATACCATAATGGATCATAATTTCAATACAATATCAGCTAATAATTTCAATGAACCACAGAGCAATAGCATGCCAGACAAACTATGTACTTTCCAATACACTCAGGAGGCCACTTTTGGATCTCATACACTTGGAGACATTACAATGACAGAAGGCATCCTACAATACAGGAGACCACACATGGGTCTTGCAAGATAAACCTTGGTTTCTCCTGTTAAGTGTGGTCAGTCCACGGGTCATCATTAATTCTGGGATATTAACTCCTCCCCAACAGGAAGTGCAAGAGGATCACCCAGCAGAGCTGCTATATAGCTCCTCCCCTCTACGTCACACCCAGTCATTCTCTTGCACCCAACTAATAGATAGGATGTGTGAGAGGACTGTGGTGATTATACTTAGTTTTATACCTTCAATCAAAAGTTTGTTATTTTAAAACAGCACCGGAGTGTGTTGTTCCTTCTCAGGTAGAATTTGAAGAAGAATCTACCTGAGTTTTTGGATGATTTTAGCCGGCGTAGTTAAGATCATCTTGCTGTTCTCGGCCATCTGAGGAGTGAGGTAAACTTCAGATCAGGGGACAGCGGGCAGGTTAACCTGCAAGGAGGTATGTAGCAGCATATTATTTTCTGACAATGGAATTGACTGAGAAAATACTGCCATACCGATATAATGTAAGTTCAGCCTTAAATGCAGTAGTAGCAACTGGTATCAGGCTGTCATGTATGTATATTTACACTTCAGTATTCTGGGGAATGGCACTTCACTGGGATAATACTGTATGCATAAGACTTTAGCCTAACTTGCAGTGGGACTAGCAACAGGCTTTCTAATGACATTTCATTTATTTGATGTTAAACATTTTTGCTGGCATGTTAAAATCGTTTAATTATCTGAGGTACTGGGTGAAAAATTGTTTGGGCACTGTTTTTTTCCACTTGGCGGTCGTTTTATTTAATTTAAGACAGTTTACTGATCTCCCTCACTGTTGTGTGTGAGGGGGAGGGGCCTATTTTGGCGCTTTTGCTACGCATCAGAAAATTCAGTCACAAGTCTGTTTTCTTCCCTGCATGATCCGGTTCGTCTCTACAGAGCTCAGGGGTCTTCAAAAGTTAATTTGAGGGAGGTAATCACTCACAGCAGACCTGTGAGATTGTGCTTTGACTGTGATAAAAAACGTTTATATTCTGTACTTTTTTTCTGCTATTCAGGGTTAGTTATCCATTGCTAATGGGGGCAATCCTTTGCTAAAATTGTGTTTTACCGGAAAGAATTTGATGTTATAGTTTCTCCGGTTTATTATTACTCAACTGTCATAACTTTTTTCTGTGCTTCTTAAAGGCACAGTACGGTTGTCATATTATTTGTAAATTGCTTTAAAAAGTATTTCCAAGTTGCTAGTTTAATGCTAGTGTGTTAAACATGTCTGACTCAGAGGAATATCTCTGTGCTATATGTGCTAAAGCCAAAGTGGAGCCCAATAGAAATTTATGTACTAATTGCATTGATGCTACTTTAAATAAAAGTCAATCTGTACAAATTGAACATCATTCACCAAACAACGAGGGGAGAGTTATGCCGACTAACTCGCCTCACGTGTCAGTACCTGCATCTCCCGCTCGGGAGGTGCGTGATATTGTAGCGCCGAGTACATCAGGGCGGCCATTACAAATCACATTACAGGATATGGCTAATGTTATGACTGAAGTTTTGTCTAAATTACCAGAACTTAGAGGTAAGCGTGATCACTCTGGGGTGAGAACAGAGTGCGCTGTTAATAATAGGGCCATGTCTGATACTGCGTCACAGTATGCAGAACATGAGGACGGAGAGCTTCAATCTGCAGGTGACGGTTCTGATCCCAATAGAATGGATTCAGACATTTCTAATTTTAAGTTTAAACTCGAAAACCTCCATGTACTGTTAGGGGAGGTATTAGCAGCTCTGAATGATTGTAACACCGTTGCAATCCCAGAGAAATTATGTAGGCTGGATAGATACTATGCGGTACCGGCGAGTACTGACGTATTTCCTATACCTAAGAGGCTTACAGAGATAATTACTAAGGAGTGGGATAGGCCCGGTGTACCCTTTTCCCCCCCTCCTGTGTTTAGAAAGATGTTCCCAATAGACGCCACCACAAGGGACTTATGGCAGACGGTCCCTAAGGTGGAGGGAGCGGTTTCTACTCTGGCTAAGCGTACCACTATCCCGGTGGAGGATAGCTGTGCCTTTTCAGATCCAATGGATAAAAAATTAGAGGGTTACCTTAAGAAAATGTTTGTTCAACAAGGTTTTATATTGCAACCCCTTGCATGTGTTGCGTCTGTCTCGGCCGCGGCCGCTTTTTGGTCCGAGTCCCTGGAAGAGACTCTTGACTCAATAACTATAGATGAGATTTCAAGCAAGCTTAAAACACTTAAGCTAGCTAATTCATTTGTTTCAGATGCCGTAGTACATTTAACAAAACTTACGGCTAAGAATTCCGGATTCGCCATTCAGGCGCGCAGAGCACTGTGGCTAAAATCCTGGTCAGCTGACGTTACTTCTAAATCTAAATTACTTAACATACCTTTCAAAGAGCAGACCTTATTCGGGCCCGGTTTGAAAGAGATTATCGCTGACATTACAGGAGGTAAAGGCCATGCCCTGCCTCAAGACAGAGCCAAACCTAAGGCTAGACAGTCTAATTTTCGTTCCTTTCGTAATTTCAAGGCAGGAGCAGCATCTACTTCCCCTGCTCCAAAGCAGGAAGGAGCTGTTGCTCGCTACAGACAAGGCTGGAGACCTAACCAGTCCTGGAACAAGGGCAAGCAGGCCAGAAAACCTGCTGCTGCCCCTAAGACAGCATGAATCGAGGGCCCCCGATCCGGGAACGGATCTAGTGGGGGGCAGACTTTCTCTCTTCGCCCAGGCTTGGGCAAGAGATGTCCAGGATCCCTGGGCGTTAGAGATCATATCTCAGGGATATCTTCTGGACTTCAAATCCTCTCCCCCAAAAGGGAGATTTCATCTGTCAAGGTTGTCAACAAACCAAATAAAGAAAGAGACGTTTCTACGCTGTGTACAAGATCTTTTACTAATGGGAGTGATCCATCCGGTCGGAAGATGGACAGGGGTTTTACTCAAATCTGTTTGTGGTTCCCAAAAAAGAGGGAACCTTCAGGCCAATCTTGGATTTAAAGATCCTAAACAAATTCCTAAGAGTTCCATCGTTCAAAATGGAAACTATTCGGACAATCCTACCCATGATCCAAAAGGGTCAGTACATGACCACAGTGGATTTAAAGGATGCTTACCTTCACATACCGATTCACAAAGATCATTACCGGTATCTAAGGTTTGCCTTCCTAGACAGGCATTACCAGTTTGTAGCTCTTCCATTCGGATTGGCTACGGCTCCAAGAATCTTCACAAAGGTTCTGGGTGCTCTTCTGGCGGTACTAAGACCGCGAGGAATTTCGGTAGCTCCGTACCTAGACGACATTCTGATACAAGCTTCAAGCTTTCAAACTGCCAAGTCTCATACAGAGTTAGTACTGGCATTTCTAAAGTCGCATGGATGGAAGGTGAACGAAAAGAAGAGTTCTCTCTTTCCACTCACAAGAGTTCCCTTCTTAGGGACTCTTATAGATTCTGTAGAAATGAAGATCTACCTGACAGAAGACAGGTTAACAAAGCTTCAAAATGCATGCCGTGTCCTTCATTCCATTCAACACCCGTCAGTGGCTCAATGCATGGAGGTGATCGGCTTAATGGTAGCGGCAATGGACATAGTACCCTTTGCACGCCTACATCTCAGACCGCTGCAATTGTGCATGCTAAGTCAGTGGAATGGGGATTACTCAGATTTGTCCCCTACTCTGAATCTGGATCAAGAGACCAGAAATTCTCTTCTATGGTGGCTTTCTCGGCCACATCTGTCCAGGGGGATGCCATTCAGCAGGCCAGATTGGACAATTGTAACAACAGACGCCAGCCTACTAGGCTGGGGCGCTGTCTGGAATTCTCTGAAGGCTCAGGGATCATGGACTCAGGAGGAGAGTCTCCTACCAATAAACATTCTGGAATTGAGAGCAGTTCTCAATGCCTTTCTGGCTTGGCCCCAGTTAACAACTCGGGGGTTCATCAGGTTTCAGTCGGACAACATCACAACTGTAGCTTACATCAACCATCAAGGAGGGACAAGAAGCTCCCTAGCGATGATGGAAGTATCAAAGATAATTCACTGGGCAGAGTCTCACTCTTGCCACCTGTCAGCAATCCACATCCCGGGAGTGGAGAACTGGGAGGCGGATTTCCTAAGTCGTCAGACTTTTCATCCGGGGGAGTGGGAACTTCATCCGGAGGTCTTTGCCCAAATACTTCGACGTTGGGGCAAACCAGAGATAGATCTCATGGCGTCTCGACAGAACGCCAAGCTTCCTTGTTACGGGTCCAGATCCAGGGATCCGGGAGCGGTCCTGATAGATGCCTTGACAGCACCTTGGACCTTCGGGATGGCTTATGTGTTTCCACCCTTCCCGATGATTCCTCGATTGATTGCCAGAATCAAACAGGAGAGAGCATCGGTGATTCTAATAGCGCCTGCGTGGCCACGCAGGACTTGGTATGCAGATCTAGTGGACATGTCATCCTGTCCACCCTGGTCTCTGCCTCTAAGACAGGACCTTCTGATTCAGGGTCCCTTCAAACATCAAAATCTAATTTCTCTGAAGCTGACTGCTTGGAAATTGAACGCTTGATTTTATCAAAACGTGGTTTTTCTGAGCCAGTAATTGATACCTTAATACAGGCTAGGAAGCCTGTTACCAGAAAGATTTACCATAAAATATGGCGTAAATACTTATATTGGTGCGAATCCAAAAGTTACTCATGGAGTAAGGTTAGGATTCCTAGGATATTGTCTTTTCTACAAGAAGGTTTAGAAAAGGGTTTATCCGCTAGTTCCTTAAAGGGACAGATTTCAGCTCTGTCCATTCTTTTACACAAACGTCTGTCAGAGGTTCCAGACGTTCAGGCCTTTTGCCAGGCTTTGGCCAGGATTAAGCCTGTGTTTAAAACTGTTGCTCCACCATGGAGCTTAAATTTAGTTCTTAACGTTTTACAGGGTGTTCCGTTTGAACCCCTTCATTCCATTGATATCAAGTTGTTATCTTGGAAAGTTCTGTTTTTAATGGCTATTTCCTCGGCTCGTAGAGTCTCTGAGTTATCAGCCTTACATTGTGATTCTCCGTATCTGATTTTTCATTCAGATAAGGTAGTTCTGCGTACTAAACCTGGGTTCTTACCTAAGGTTGTCACTAATAAGAATATCAATCAAGAGATTGTTGTGCCATCATTGTGTCCGAATCCTTCTTCAAAGAAGGAACGACTTCTGCACAATCTAGATGTAGTCCGTGCCCTGAAATTTCATTTACAGGCAACTAAAGATTTTCGCCAAACTTCTTCCCTGTTTGTCGTTTATTCTGGACAGAGGAGAGGTCAAAAAGCTTCTGCTACCTCTCTCTCTTTTTGGCTTCGTAGCATAATACGTTTAGCCTATGAGACTGCTGGACAGCAGCCTCCTGAAAGAATTACAGCTCATTCCACTAGAGCTGTGGCTTCCACTTGGGCCTTTAAGAACGAGGCCTCTGTTGAACAGATTTGCAAGGCTGCAACTTGGTCTTCTCTTCATACTTTTTCCAAATTTTACAAATTTGACACTTTTGCTTCTTCGGAGGCTGTTTTTGGGAGAAAGGTTCTTCAGGCAGTGGTTCCTTCCGTATAAAGAGCCTGCCTGTCCCTCCCGTCATCCGTGTACTTTAGCTTTGGTATTGGTATCCCAGAAGTAATGATGACCCGTGGACTGACCACACTTAACAGGAGAAAACATAATTTATGCTTACCTGATAAATTCCTTTCTCCTGTAGTGTGGTCAGTCCACGGCCCGCCCTGTTTGTATGGCAGGTCTAAATTTTTTAAATTATACTCCAGTCACCACTGCACCCTTTGGCTTCTCCTTTCTCGTTGGTTCTCGGTCGAATGACTGGGTGTGACGTAGAGGGGAGGAGCTATAAAGCAGCTCTGCTGGGTGATCCTCTTGCACTTCCTGTTGGGGAGGAGTTAATATCCCAGAAGTAATGATGACCCGTGGACTGACCACACTACAGGAGAAAGGAATTTATCAGGTAAGCATAAATTATGTTTTTATAATAGTATATTGGAACAAAATGTTGGACTACTTATGGACCACTTGAAACATGTCAGAAATATATACTATAAATTTAGTTATTTAGAGTTTAAGCTAATATTATACCCTTTAAACATTAAATAATGATTATCAGATTCTTTGTTGTTGTATGTACTAATATAGATGTGTAAATGAAATATACTTTTTATAACAGTTTTTATAACAGTCTTTGATCTAATTGCTGTTCTAGAGTTCTAAACCTTTGTTTGAGATACATATTTAATTGCACCAGAGGGATAAGTGTTCTTATGGAGAATTAGCCCTAGTTGGGTCAAGCCAAGTGTAATGTGTCATTCTGTTAATAAATATAATTTATGCCTATCTTATAGATTAATTTCTTTCATGGTGGTGAGAGTCCATGACCCATTACTCCTGGGAATTACTCTTCCCTACCATGGAGGAGGCAAAGAATCCCAAAATCCAAGAAAACTATAAAACTCCTTCCACCTCACCAGTACCTCAGTCTAACATATAGCCGAACACAGAGAGGAAGGCAAAGTAATAAGAGCCAATAAAATAGAAGCAGAGAAAAAAGATGTGGGAAAAAAAAGAGAAAACACCTAAACCCAGAAAAAAAACAGGATGGGGTCTCGTGGATTCTCCTCACCATGAAATAAATTAATTTATTAGGTAAGCCTAAATTATGTTTTTTTTAGTTCAAGTGATGAGAGTCCACAATCCATTACTCCCAGGAACTGATACCCAAGCTGTGGAGTCCAGGAGTAATAACAGAAAAGGAAGGAATCTAAAAAATATTTTTTTTCCACTGAGAAACTAAATCCTCAACCCTAATAGAGCCAAAAAAGGCAATAAAAATAACTAACAGGCAAAAATAAATCAACCTGAAGGGCACCCTTCCATAGACTGCCTCAGAAGAGGCACGAACATTAAAATAGTAGAAAAAATTTGCAAAGAAGACTAAATGGCTGACTATCAAAAATTGATCCACTGCTAAAACATTCTAAAAATACAAGAAGTGGCAACTGTTCTAAAAAAAATTAGCAGAAAGCCATTTAGATGGAGACTGACCTGCTTCCAAGAAAACTATATGAATCAAAAGCTTCAACCAAGAAGCCAAAGAAACAGCAGAAATTCTCTGAACCTCCTAGAACCAGCAAAAGGGAAAAACTAAAAGTTTGCCTGAAACCTTTAGTAGTGTCAATATAACACTAGGAAGCTCTAACAGAATCCAAAACATAAAGAGACCATTATGAATATTAAAGAAGGAGCAACAATGTCCCAACTTATATAGTCGGAAAACATAAACGTATCCTAAAGAAAAAATAAGATGAGGAACACAATAAAGAGTAGAAACTCTTCTAACAGATGAAATAACTAAATGAAACAAAACTTCCAGAAAAAAGTTTAATATTCACCTGAAACATAGGTCCAAAATAAGGAACCTGCAAAATCCTCAAGACCAAATAAAGGCTTCAAGGAGGAAACATTTAATAATAGCAGGCTTAATTCTAGGCCAGACTAGGACTTAACCATGAATGTCAAAATATTAGAAATCTTCTTATAGAACATAACTAAAAAGAAATCTGGGGATTCAAAAATAATGCCAAGAAAAAAACTTGATTTGAACACTAAGAAATAAAGGTTTTCAGACCTTTAAACAACTATTCCCCTAGTCACTGACTTACATACCTGTATAAGAAACTCAATAACTGAACAAATAGTTCAAAGGGTTTCTGATATCTCCATGCCATCAAGCCTAGAATCAGGATAGAAAGAAGGACCTTAAAATAGAAGGTCTGGAATCTGGATAAAAAAGAAGCAGCCAAGGAGAGAATCTGGTAAGCAGAACAAGATCTGCCTACCACATACTGCAGGAACAAGCTGGAGCAAAACAGAGTCACCAAAGCTCTTCCTGCAAAATCTTGGAAATCTCCCTGGATTAAAAGACCAGAGCATCCACAAACACAGTTCAAAGATACCTGGGTCTTACACAGTACCTTGGAAAATTGAGATTCAACCGGGAACCCACCAGAACTATCTCTGGATGACCCCAAAGATCCATTATCTGATACAACATAACTAGATGAAGGGACCACTCATCCAGACAGAAGAACTGAAGACCAAGAAAAAAAATGTCTTCCAATTATACAGTCCTGGAACATGAACCACAGAAATCAGACAGCAATAAGCTTCTACTCAGGAAAGAATTACAGATACCATCTTCATAACTAGGGAACTGAAAGTTCTCCCTGATGGTTGACATAAACTACAGATATAACATAGTCTAATCTTAAAGGATTACTAACTTTTGCTTTGTACCTTAAAAATGGCTCACATATTTTCAATCACATTTCTCCAACAAATTCAATCTACCTTATGATATCCAAAAACAAAGCTTAATTTCTTTAGAAAATACATTTAGAAATTGCCTGCATGACATCACTTCATCCAGCCCTCAAAAATGGGCCATACACGGTATCACCCAATGACCAATCCGATGTCTATTTTTTGCAAGTAATTAGAATAAGATTACCTAAAACTATGCATGTGCAATTTGATTGGTCTATTTGTGCTTGCACAGAATGCGGCACAGTTGCCGACATTTCCCACACTGGATTCCCTATAACGCATGCGCATTTTAATTTCTAATTGGTTAGATAGGTTCTCCAGCTTTTCTACAGTCTATTCGTTGTCAATATTTTATAAAATATAAAACCTCAAATAATACTTTCACTTTGTATGCTAATATATATATATATATATATATATATATATATATATAATTATTTGCTCGTTATTTATAGGGAGATTCTCAAAGCTCTTTAACGAAATATACTTGTGTGAACTGCGCAGCAAATCCTTCAGATCCGCGATCGATAGAGCGGGTCTCTCACATCCAGAAATGAAAAGAAGACGGTGATGTATTTGATAACGTTTACCTATATTGCGCATGCGCATCGCACAGAGCAGTCGCCATCTTCCAACTGGAGTTGGCCGTGGGGATTGGAAAGCGGTATCCGAGTAAAACGTAGTGGGTTTGGAAAAATTACAATTTTCAAAGACAGTTTGCTTAGAAACGGTACGTTTTGGAAACGTGATGGGCATTGTAAATTACTTTATTTTCATTCATATTTTCGATCTATGATGGATATTTTTTTTTTCTACAGTGTCCCTTTAAACAGAGAAAAAAAATCCCTTTCAATACAGGCTAAGGGGCTGAATTATCATTGTGCGAGCGGACATGATCCGCTATTATGGATCATGTCCGCTGCACATCGATAAATGCCGACAGCATACGCTCTCTTGCTAGTGCAATACCACCCCCTGCAGATTCGCGGTCAATCAGGGGTGTCAATCAACCCGATCATATTTGATCCGGTTGATTTCTGGCGATTTCTGTCTGCCACCTCAGAGCAGGCGGACAGGTTATGGAGCAGCGGCCTTTTCATAACTTGTGTTTCTGATAAATATGCCCCTAATTCTGAAGGGCCCTGAATATTTTGTACAGAGTTTTAAAACATAAATATGTAACCTTGCGTCCTGAGGAAGTCAAACTCTTCAGGTTTTCTGAGACCACCAGATGGCCCCCCATCCTGAAAAAAAAACTTGCATCTGTAGAGATTACAGACTAAAAACATCTTCATGCAAATAGCAACTGAAAAACAAAAACAAAGACTGAATGTTCTAACAGGCAAACCTGATGCTAGGCAGAAAATAGTTCTGAGCCCTGTTCCAATGAAAAGGACAAAACATAAATCTGAGCTTAAAATATACGCTTGTACTACTAGTCCTGAGGAAGAAAAGCTCCTTAACCCCAGACACCGTATAAATAATGGAAATCCAAACCAGAACCAAATAAAAAACTTTCTCTGTAAAGAAAGAGATAAAAAGTGTAGAATTAGAAATCATTCCAGCAGACAAGATCCTAAATATAATGTGCAGACCCTATCCTTACCCCCCTCCCTGCATATGAAAAGACCCATTATACAAGCTGAAGCAATCTGAAGTCTATATACATCAGTATACATCTAAAACCTTGGGGCTTGGTTAGTAGTTTGAAAATCAGCACAATGTTATTTAAAAATAAGCAAAACTATACATTTTTACTAAAACAACCCCAGATGGGCTATTTAAATGGATCATCTACAAAACATTAATGTAAAAGTAAAATCTAGTGTACAATGTCCCTTTATCATAAAAATTTAATAAATGAATGACAGTAAAAGTGATCAGAGTAAGACTCTTGAATAACAAAAAAAAACACGCACCCTCTGAGGACACAGCAGCCTCATAACTAGAAAACATTAACTTTAGCAAGCTAAGAACTGGTAGAAGGTAAATTCTGAACTGACCTTTTACGCTTAGTTGAAAGAGACATAGCCACAAAGAATTTAAGCAATGTTGTTCGAATCAAGTTCATAATTCCAGGAGAAAAAGCAGTATATTCTTCCTGTAAGGAACAAACAGAAGGAGCAATAATACCCTTTGAAGCAAGAACAGTATTAGTAATGGTCAGAATGCATTAAAACATTAATACATTTATTGCATAGGTTTGCTGCAGGAAATACCTTAGCATATAACAAAATAAACATTTAATAGTGGTAGTAAAATGTTCAAATGACCCAGTTTAAAAGGCAGATTTAGGGACAGAATTACAAGGCTATATAACTGCAAAAAAACTAATAATGAAGTTAAATGCAGAAAACATAAAGTTAAGTTATAATATCCTGATTAAAAGAGCTCTCGAAGAAGGGGAGACACTTTCTCCTTATGAAACAAAACTGTAAGAAAATCAGAATTTGAAAAATCACTAATACAAGTACATCTTGCATCTAGACAGCACACTTGTAAAGTGAGGCACATCAAGATAATGTCATATATAATTAAAAATGGCACCAAAAAATGCACACACCAATGCATGCAGACCTGTAGGCCGTTGTGCGTCAATAAAACTATGTGTGCGAACCAGGGCCAAACTGCTGGGGGGCTATAGCAGCCAGTCAATACATAGATGTGTGCAAAATGTGTACAATCCTAATGCAAGGGAGTCTTTTATTAGTGTAGGTTGAAGGTCCATCTTATCTATCATCTATCTATCTGTCTATCTATCATCAAAATCATTATACAGAGCAGCATGTATATTATTACTAGGGCTCCAAGATTAATCGCATATGCGGTTTAAAACCGCGATTAATCGATGCGATTTAAAAACCGCGAGAATATGCAAAAAAAAATTAAATTCTCTTTTCCAGCAAAACTAGTGTGTGCATGAGCCCCAACGCAGCACAGCAGACAAGGCGAGGAGGACCAGCGCACAACAGTGGAGAGCAGACATCTTTCTTTTACTTGCCTGGGCAGACAGACCACGTCACCGGAAGTTTTCAGGCAACCGATAACATAATTCCACCTCCTGTCACTGGCCAGCCAATGGCCGCAGACTATTTTTTAATAGAGAGTACGGCGTTCTTCCCTCCAATATCTTAGATTATATTTATAACAAATGTACGTAATACCCACAACTAACAAGGCAAGTGGAATTATATGTCAGGTAAAAACATGCAAATTGTCTTTATGCTAAAATTTGAAGGAAAAAAAGTCAGCTTCCAATTTCAAAGATGGCGAATAAAGATCTTGAAAATAGACGGATTGACTCAAGACTAGCAACCAGAGAAGGACAACTATACCGTCACGTGACATCATGGGTGAGCGGTAAAAACTGAAGAGCAGAGTTAGGTATGTTGTTCACATGACAACAATTCTGTCCGGTATGTGCTGTGAGTTTATACTAGGACAGTTACATCCTTAATGCTCTACTGTGGTGAAACCCTGTAGGTGTGTATGGAGGCCATTGGCATTAGCAAACAAAATGTAGAGGACCGTATTAGAAAAAAATAAATCTGTGATACATATGAAAGACCATTTATAGAATTGCAGAAGTATTTTTCGTCTACAAATAACTTACTTGACAGCTGTTTTTGCTTGCTGATTGGTATCTAATTTGCTTAGTTCTCTATCTATACTTAGTTAGGTATAGGAGCTGGGAGCTAGTTGCCTGATTGGTGGCTGCCTGATTGGTGGCTGGCTTTTTAACTATTTTGTGGTTTGTATTTTTATGCTCCCAGAGTGTATTGGACATTGAGAAACATGTACATTAAGATTCTGTATTGTTAAATAAATGTTTCAATGAAAAATTAAGGTGTTATAGTAAAAAAAAATATTTGCCCATATCGCCCAGCCCTAATTATTACTATTGCTTACTACTGAGTTACCTTTTGGGGGGCCCAAAAAACACTTTGCACCAGGGCCCTCTGTTGAGTATGTCCTATCCCATTATTAAATCTTTGTTTCCTAAATATATTACTTAAATCCTTTTTTGCATAGCATTTTCATGTTTTCTTATGCAAACTAGCAAACGATAATCATTTACGTCAGTTCTCAAAAAGCTCAAATTTAAAATCAGTCATTTGGATTGCACACTAGTGCAGCACTTAAAGGGACATGAAACCCCAATTTTTTCTTTCATGCTTTAGATAGAACATACAATTTTAAACAACTCTAGTTTACATCTATTATCAAATTTGTTTCATTCTCTTGGTATCATTTGTTGATGGCGCAGCAAAGCACTATTGGATTCTAACTGAACACATGGGTGAGGCAATGACAATTGGTATATATATGCAGCCACCAATCAGCAGCTAGAACCTAGGTTCTTTGCTGCTCCTGAGTTTACCTAGGTAAACCTTTCAGCAAAGGATAGCGAGAGAAGGAAGCAAATTAAATAATAGAAGTAAATAGGAAAGTTGTTTAAAATTGTATGCTCTGTCTAAATTATGAATATCTAATTATGATTTTACTGTCCCTTTAAATTACCACTTGTAGTATAAGCACAATGAGCTCGCTAATAACGTTTTGTGCACTATCTATAAAAGTGAAAGGCAAGCTAAAAAAAATTCAGTCATTTTAAAAGCTGCTTTAGTTAATATTTTAACCATCCACTTGTAGTACCAGATTGTGAGTTATTTTTTACGTGTTCTTTCATTATTTATAGAGCTGCAACAACTAATTGGCATAATCGATAATAATCGATTATGAAAATAGTTGTCAACTAATCTCATAATCGATTAATCGATTAGTTGGTCTGTGGACAACACCAGCTGCTTCACTCCAATGAACTCCTGCATATGGTATTGTGTTTTATGGTTATGTCCTTAGCTTAAATGGTGTCTACTTTTCACTTTTTCAGGACTGTATAAGTTTACAACTACCCCTGGTTTATGTGCAACCCAGATATAATAGTCATCATTTGGATTGTTTATATTAAATCTGGTGATTTGGAACTATGCTTTTCATGATATGGTGCCAAGCTTGTTGTTTACACCTTGCCCCTAGATTGATGGGAGTTATTTAAATTGTTGTGCACTACTATCTGTTTGCACAATTATTAGCGTATTGCTTGCTATTGCTTTTTTTTTAATCATTTATTTTCAAGTCAGCAAAAAAAACACAATACATGCTTGAAGCAGATATAAACAACACATGGAAATAATTATACATATCTTGACAAATATAACATACATCTGTATATTTACACATTCTCAATATCTTGCTGACATTCTTTTCTCATAGATAAATCTTGCAATGCAGATAGAAGGAGGAGAAAAAAAAAAAAAAAAAAGGAAAAAGCAAAAAGAAAAAAGCGAGAGAGAAAAAAAAAAAAAAAAGGAAATATTGGGAATTCTCTACTCCATCGTCCCCCTCCCCCTGTCCCCCTCATCCTATACAAAAGATTGTTAGTACCATGATACAGGGAATATATTGCGTAGAATTAAGCCTTCAAAATATACAGATCTCTGAAAGGCTTTGGTAAGTATGTATTGAGTAGGGAGCGGATAGGTCTGTATTACTTTCAACCATTTGTTAAAGAATCGTTGTATTTGCTTCTCGCTTGTACTGGAAACATTATATTGCTCAAACATAATCTGTGCTTTGACCGCTTGGAGGAATAAACTAAAAGGGGTTTTATTATTTTTCCAAATTTTTCAGTATTAGATTCCTAACTAATAAGGTGATGGTGTTACTTAGGTTATGGGATACCGAGTCTGGTACCATAAGAAAAACATTTTTTAAATCAAATGAAAAGGGCTCCTGTATACTCTTGTTTAACCAATAATTTACTTTGCGCCAAAACTGATTTATTTTTGGGCAGTACCAGAAACAGTGAAATAAATTTGCTAGGGGGGATTTACATTTATAACACTGTCCTTGCTGTTCTGATGACCAGCACGCATGTCTTTTGGGTGAAATATATGCGTTGTTGAGAAGTTTTAAGTGAGATTCCTTCCAGGAGAAGGGAAGGGGCGCATCATTCACCCATTTGATGCTTTTACTAATTGTTTCATCATTAATTTCGTCAAAATGTCTAGCCCAGTGTGCTGAACATTGTTCCATGATTAGCTGGCCTTGTTTTGCGAGCAATATTTTGTATAATAATGAGATTGAATGCTTCCCCTGGCTATATGAGTTAATATAGTCTCCAACTCTATCATATTTCCCTGGCCATGGCCCCATCTGCAGCTTTTCCTGTATAAAGTGGCAGATCTGTAAAAATGCATAGAAAGATTTGTTCGAAAGATTATACTGTATGGCGATGTTCTCGAACGTGCGCACCCCAAATCCATCATCTAATAATTGAACTATCGAAGTTAGGCCCTTACTAGCCCAGCTATTGTATATTGTGTATTGAAATCCTGGCTGAAACTCTGGATAACCTCTAATAGGAAGGAAGCTAGATACATGAAAATTGATCTTTAACCGGGAACAAAGTTGCTGCCATGCTTTAACAGTATTAAAAATACTGACTAATGTTTTAATTTTTTCAGGTAGTCGTCTATGGGGGCAATGTAAGGCCGCTATAAGGGAGAAGGGCTTTATAAGCTCCTCCTCCGCTTTACTATTTGTTAAATAGTCGGCAGAAAGTAACCAATCTACTCCAAATTGTGCCAATATGGCTATGTTATATGTCTTAATATCCGGGAATGCAAGGCCTCCAAATTCCTTAGCTTGAGAGAGCTTTCTGATAGAGAGCATATATCTACCTTTATTCCAGATAAGATCCACACACGCACGATTGAAGAACTTAATATCTTTATCCAGAATAAATAGCGGCAAGTTATTCATTATATATAGTAGCTGAGGAAAGAGAATAGATTTAATAAGCATTATTTTGGCAGTTAATGAAAGTGGAAATAGGGTCCATCGATGTATTCTATGTGTAATATTAGAAAAGAATTATTTAATATATATATAAGGTTTTAAGGTTTTAAGATGTCAAAGTCAATGTGATTTTAAGGTTTTAAGATTTTATATATATATTTAGTTGATTGGTCGAGCTGACCCAAGCATTTTAAGATACATCATTCCCTGACAAGTCTATGTGATTTTATAATTTTATAGTTTTATAATTTTATATATAATTTTATATATAATTTTATATATATTTTTATAGAAATATCTAATACGATTTTATTAGTGGTTACCAGATCATGTGTGAGAACACGATTTAAAAATATTGATTTAAAAATATTGCTTCAAAATATTGCTTTATGTATATGTTATATATTGTGATAGTGAAAAGATTTGTATAAATTGTATAATCAATCCTTATGTTAGGTCCTGGATATATTAGCCCCAACTAGATGATGAAAATTTAGAATCCACGTCTAAACGTAACACCAATTAAAATAGTCAGATACTAAAATCCACACTTAGGTGTTATAGTAGGTCATCTTATGGCCGAGTTTGTCTAATTATCACGGAAAATTAGTTTTCCAAAATGCAGTAAGCCCATTACGAATTTGCCCATTTCCAAAATGGCTCCGGGAAACCGGAAGCACAGTAAACCGGAAGTATCACAAGCTCCAACTTCCGGTCCACTATGGGAAGTGCGAGTTTTTCGGCGGGATTCAATCCGTCAACATCCGCTCAATTTGGCGCAATTTTTTCAAACAAACGCCCACACATAAGAGTATATAAGGTCAGTATTAATGTAGCCTCCATATGTCTTGAAAAAGGCCCGATACGAGGGCCGAAACGCGTAGACGATACTTTACACCAGAGTTGGAGAGGCTCATTATATCCAGGACCAGGATTTGAATGGTAAGACTATTTCCAATAGTCCATACCCGTTAGCGCTGTTTGTTTAGTGCACTTTTTCTATTTCTTTCAGGTATTTTTCTTAACATAGGATTAGGACTTTGGACTCCACTATACATTGAGGATTTCTCTCACCGGACTTTTTACCAGACTTTTAAGGATTTCCCAAAGACTCTTAAGGACACTATTGTTATATCATCATTTTAAGTTATTTAAAGCTGTGGAAACACACCTTTAGGAGTTTGTGGACTAGTTTTGGCCAAACTATACACACTCTCTGTTTATTTGTCGTTTTATATTTTAACAGTTTGTCCTAATTACATAGCTTGTGGTAGTTAATATAGCTTGTGGTATTTGTTTACTGTTTTTAAGATAATAATGCAATAACGGACCATTGAGTCCATCACCCAGATTCAATCAGGAGATTTGAGGTAATAGCTGGTACCAGTTTAGTTTTAAAATCCCATTGGTAGGATCTCACATTTAATTTTGTTATTATATATATTATTTTTCTCATTACTTTATCTTATATTTGATATTAATATTATTTTTTGTTAGACAACACTCACTACCTATTTTTATTGTGTGTCATATTCTACAAATCCACAATATGGTTTATTTGACAGTTTAAGGAACCCAACACATTGTATCTCTTTTTTTTACTTTGATTTTTCACACGATTTGAATGTTGCAAAATTTATATGCACTGTTGACCTATTAGTGGGTCTCGTATCACTTTATTAGTGATCTTATCATTTTAATAAGAACCATTGAGCTATTATTATATTATTTATTGAACACTAGGTTTATTTGCACGTATATTTGATAAACAAAACTATGTACTTACTAGAAGGTTTTTAAGAGGACTCACGTAAACTGGGACATTAGATATTGGTTATCCAGTTTAACCAACCGGATTAGAATCAATCTGTTATTTGTTGTATTTTAAATCATTTACTGCATTGTATTTTAAGCTTCGCTATATGTATTTTGTGTTTTTATTGTATTTTGTGTTTTTATGATTCTGGAGATCAGAATTATATTGGATTTATATATTAAATATTTGGTTGACTTTGGAACATAGAAATTATTGGAGACCATTTTGACTTTCTATTTTTATTTCCTGTGGTATATCTAAGCCATTGGCGCTCCTATATATCCTGATCCATTGTTCCGTTTCTAGACCTATTAGGGGGTCTTCTTTATAGTGAGCAGATATCAGTCCTGGGCGCTGGTTACTTTTCCTTTCCTAATATTAGAAAAGAAAGCTGTATAGTTAAGTTTATACCATAGCTCAGGGTCTCTATGCAGTTGGATCCCTAAATATCTAAAACTTTCCACTTCTCTGAAATTATGTTGCTGGAAGCTCTCCTTATGTTTATAGACCCATAGTATCTCTGATTTAAGAGTGTTTACTTTATAGCCAGAAATTAGACTAAACTGTTCTAAAATTTCAAGCGCTTTTGGAATATTTCTTTTAGTGTTTTTGAAATAAAGTAGTAAATCGTCGGCATACAGAGAAAGAACACAGATTTGGGGACCTAATTTTATGCCTGAGATTTCTTTGCGAAGATATATTGCCATAGGTTCTATTGCGATATTAAAGAGCAAGGGGGAGAGGGGGCAGCCCTGTCGTGTCCCTTTTTCTAGTTTAAAAGACGCGGTTTGGCTACCATTGACCAAAATAGTGGAAATGGGAAAGTTATAGATGGCTTTCACAAAATGGGTTATGTTTCCAGAGAAACCAAAATTGGACAGAGAATTGTGAAGATGTTGCCAGATAATAGAGTCAAAAGCCTTCTCAGCGTCAATCATCACCATGGCAAAATCCTGTTTACATGTTACTTTGTCTCTATGAAATTTATTCCATAGATGTTCAAGAATCATGTATGTTCTACGAATATTTTTTGTAGGGGATCTGCCCATCATAAAGCCTGACTGATCTGGGTGGATAATTTCCTGTAATACGTTTTTAAAGTGAAGGTAAACTAAACTGCTCTGCAATGAATAAATGAATATATCAAGCAAAATCAATATTATGTTCATTCATCATTATTTCTCAATTTCAATATTACCTTAGATATTAGCTTTATTTCGCATCGATTATGCCATCCTAAAATCAACCCGTAATTAATTTTTTTTTTCTAAACAACGGTCACGTTGTTTAATCATCCAATTGATTCTTTGGCCGTTAGGTGGCCGTCAAATGACGTAATGAGTGGATGCTTCTTTCTGCTCATGCGTAAACTTCTGTAGTTCATACTAGCAAAGCGAGCGCGTCCACGTTTAGCGCATGCGCATTAACACGATCATTTGGCAGGCATTGTTACAACCGCATCGGATCCGCAAACGGCAAAAGTATGCGCATGCGCCCTGGTTAGATGCTCGATGTGCACAAGCCCAGTAGACACGTATAGAGCGGGTGGGACCGCTCTATACGTCACTGTCTAAGAAAGCAGGAAATGCTGAATGGGAGGAGAATCGCAAGGCAACATGCATAAAAATAACGGTATATAAATAATGTTAAAAATAGACTTATTGCAAAAAAAAACTTAGCGACTGGGTTTAACACAGGAAAAGGATTATAAATATCATTTTTTAATGCCCAAACTTTACCTTCACTTTAAGTCTGTTAGCAATAATAGTTGTGAGCAGTTTATAGTCTACGTTCAGTAGAGAAATTGGTCTATATGAACCAGGATCTGAAGGGTCTTTATTCTTTTTGAGTATAAGGGTGATGATGGACGCCGAGAAGAATCTGGACATGGCTTTTTTTTAACATAATACTCATTAAACAGCTGGGTAAGGATAGGCATACTCTCATCTTTAAGTAATCTATAAAACTCAGCGGGTAGTTGATCTGGACCAGGGGCCTTGCCTAGTTTAGCTTCCTCTAAAGCTTTTGTAACTTCCAGAGTTGTTATAGGAAGATTCAATACTTCGATCTGATCAGGAGAAACTACTGGACATGAGATACTGTTCCAAAACCTCACACTATCCTCTGGGTCAATTGTTTTGGTGGCATATATCTTTTGATAGTAATCAAAAAACACATTTTTGATATCCGCCAGTGCTGTATAGTTCTTATCACCCATTACTAACTGCTCAATCGTATTATTCTTTTTCCTGACTTTGTCAAGTCTGGCGAGATATTTTGCAGAAGGGCATTCATTCTCATTTCTTCCATGGTTAATTTGGATTTTAAAAAGAGATCCCTATCTTGCCTAGCCATCTTATATTTGTCCCAAAATTTCTTTAACGGTGTAATTACATAGTTTCTGTAAGCATTCGTGACTGTGTTTGATAGCTGCAGTTCGCGTGCAATGTATTTCTTTTTGGCTATGACCATATAGGCTTTAATCTGTCCCTGTAAGAATGCCTTTGCGGCTTCCCAGAAAATTTCTGGTTTATCTACATGCAAATAGTTGTCAGAGCTATATTCTTGCCATTTATGACGTATCCAATGTTGAAACGAGATGTTATTTATTAGATGCTTTGGGAAATAAAAATTGTTAGTTGCTTCTGCCAAAGGGGGTCAAAGTTCCATTTCAAGTGAGATTATGGCGTGATCAGTAATTACAATGTCATTTATCTGAGCTTTACTTCTGACTTTAAGAAGGGGACTAGAAATTAAAAAAAAATCGATCCGTGAAAAGGATCTATGGGATTTAGATTCACAGGTGTATAGTTTAGTATCGGGGTGTTGAATACGCCAGATATCATGAAGTTTAAGATTTTTACAGATCTGGCGAAATAAGCGAGTTTTTTTTAGAGAGGGGGATATACTGTTTGGGTGTAAATCTATCAAGGGAAGACATAGGGGTTAAGTTGAAGTCGCCAGCCACTATAATTTTCTGATCTAAATTAGGTGATAATTTGATAATAATATCGTCCCAGAAAACCTGATCTATATTATTAGGCCCATATATATTGCCCAGTACATATCGGACCCCAGCAATCTCGATATGTAAAATTAACCACCTGTCATGTGTGTCAATTTGGATATTCTGAATATTATGTTGTAAATTTTTGTTAATAAGAAAAGCGACCCCCTTCCTTCTCCTGGAACAATCTGAAGAGATAACTTTACCTATCCATTTACATTTAAACTTCTCCATCTCTGCTCTCTTTAGATGCGTCTCCTGTAACCATACAATATCTGGTTTGTATCTAGCGAGTTGTTTGATAATTATTTTCCTTTTACTGGGAGATGTTACTCCGCCAACGTTCCAAGAGAGACATTTTAATTTATCTATCATTGTACTGGGGTGTCAGAAATAGGGGTAGTAATTCATACAATATACCATGCTCGTATTAACAGGAGGATGGGCCAGGGAGGAGAGAGACAATGTGGGAGAGAGAGAGGCCGAAGAGAAAAGAAAAAAAAAAAAAAAAAAGGATAAGAAAGAAAAACAGAAAACAGCACTCAGATCCATGAGCTGCGAACAGATTACTAGTATAGACATCTCAAAACACATCAACAATTTTAGCCGCAGCCGGCTAACACACAATTTAAAAGTAAAAAAACACATAATACTCGTGTATGCTTCTAGTTTGACATATCGTAGTCTACCATTTTTACCAGATGACTTTCTTATTTTTACAAAATTCCCTGCCTTCTGACGTATTGTTGAGGATACATTTACCATCTTGTTCCTCTATTACAACTTTAGCTGGATAAACAAGTCTAGCCTTGAAGCCAGCATTAATCAATTTGGTACAATATGGGGCTAACTCTTTTCTTTTAGAGGCGGTCTCACTAGAATAGTCTTGGAATATTAAAACTTTACTTTGGCCAATATATAGATTCTCCATCTTTCTATAAAGTTTTAAGATATTCATCTTGTCCTGATAGTTGAGATATTTAACCATTACTGGTCTGTTGTAATTCTTGTCATTTATAGCATCCCTGATTGGCCCCAACCTATGTGCCCTTTCTACTGATATTGGTATATCTTTCTGTAAGATACCAACAGCCATGGGGAGGGTTGTATTTGAGAAATGCATTAAATCTACATAATCCCCATTGTCGGGGAGGCCAATTATTTTAAGGTTATTTCGCCTCGAGCGATCTTCTAACTCATGCATTTTTGCTTGGAGCACTTTCAAGGTTTTAGTGTTTGCATCTATATTTTGTTCCTGCTTATGTAATATATCCTCATTTGCCGATACCCTGTTTTCGACTTCTGTGAGTCGATTAGAAAACTGTTTAAATTCTGACATTATGTCAGCCATTTGGATTTTTAACAACTCGAATTGTGGCAAAAACAGATTCGACATTTGATTGACTAGTGGTTGAGTATCAAGTTTGTGCAGTATTGGCTCATTTACAGTGTCTATATGTACATCAGATGTACGTGTTTTTTTGTCTTTCTGTTTGGGGGGCATGATTGGCGAGTTAGCTTTAAAGTTCGTGATAAATTTATCCATGTGCATTTAATCTATATAAAGAAAAAAAGAAAAAAAGTGCAGGGAGGGAATTTAATTACAAGCCGGGGCGGGCATAACCCCATAAATTCCAATAGTTGAGTGAACAAGTGTATTAAGTGTAGTGATACTGCTTAGCCTCTGCCCAGTGCAAGTGTGATCATGCAGGTGTCCTTAGTGAAGCGTGTGTCTTCCTAGCCAATCATGTCGCCCAATAAGACAAGCTTAAGTGTATTAATATGTGGGGTTCCCTTTTCTCTTCCTTCCTCCTTCTCCCCCTTTTTTTCTCTTTTTTTTCTTTTAACATGATGCTACTATTATACAGCTAACATAAACAAGTTCTGCAAGTCAGACATGCTTATACACTTTATGTTTAACTCTTATATGACACCTCTATTACCCGTTTACTACTTAAAACTATAATACTAAACAGTGCTACTATGTAATCAACAAATGTTATTTGCAGACAACAAGAGTTTATCAAGCACCTCCTTCTTTAGCTCTTGAAACAATAGAGATGAAATCTGAATTACTTAATATATTACCAGAGGATACCTTTATACAGCAAACAACGGTATTGCAATGTATCAGGCTGAACAGGAAAATTTGACAAAAAAAAACAATTCACTATGTTTTTATGGTAAGATCACATATCCTCTATTTAACCATATACCTATTGCTATGAAAATAGTTTAGATACATTAGATGCACTTTTCAACAATTGGTATATTTTATTTTATTTTTTTTTCTCTCCCTTTTTTAATTATAAGAGATATATTCATAAGACATGTCCTTAGAAGTCCGATTCTTATTTACTTGTGGGGTATTATATTGGGATATTTTTTGCAGATATATGACAGTCGTCCCTTCCTTTAACCCTCACAGTTGGGGATCCAGGGCACAGCTTGTTAGCGTGGTTTAGGAGTGTGTAGGCTCTATGAACTGCTGTGTCAGAATTGCAACCAAAATAAAAGGGGATGAGAACCTGTGACCTCTGACTTATACAGCGGTAGCAAAGCTAAGGGTCCCAGCAGTAGATAACCTGCGAGTCAATATAGGATTTTTCCTCCCTTATTTTTTCCCCCTTTTCTTCCTCCTTTCCCTTAACGTCTGCTTTCCCCTTCCCTTGGGTTTACTTTTAGGGAAAGATTACTTGTATGTAGGGACCTTTTGCTTAAAAGGACTGTGATGCAAAGTAACTCTGAAAGTTCTGAGGACTTTTTCCAAGCAATAGCCTTGATTATAAGTACCAGAGTCTCTGCTTACAGTTTGTAGATCAGTCGCTTATAAGTATCAAAATCTCTACTTACAGTCTGTAGATCAAATAGCACAAGAAATTGGCAAACCGTGTTGTATCAGCTCTGCAAGATTGCCCCAAGCATGTCCTCTGCTTGTTACTTCGGTCTTTACCAGGAAAGACTTCATCCAGTGCTGTATTACCCGTAGCCAGGGGGTTTCTGCAAGCTTTACTCTTTTGGTTCCTCCACCGAGAAATACTGCTCAACTTGTCAGCCTCCCATACTGTGCTTACGTCCAACGGGGCTTTCTATATAGCCACCAGGGCTAATTCCTATGGCGGACCTTCGGATAAGCGGTAGTTTAGCAGGGACACCGGTACTACGTGTCGGGCTCCACCGACCGAGCCAATCGGCTTGTTCCAGGTCTCCAAACTGTGCACCAATGGTCTAGTGCAAGGGCCCTAGGCAGGCAGATGGCCTGCAGCAACGGGCAAAAAGCAGGGGTTGGTGTAGCTCGAGCTCTCCGCGGCAGCACTCAGCGTTCCTCGTGCTGCGCTAGCTCCTCCCACCGGAACTGGAACCAATTTGGGCTATTGTCATTGCTTGCTATTGCTGATTATATGTACTGTATAAATAAATGTGTAAGGCTTTGTCCTGTTATTGATATACACTCCTTAGCGCTTTTGATTTTTGTTTTTTATTGTTTTTTTATATTTTTAATAAATTGTGATAATATGTACCAGATTCAACCTTTATAAGTATATATTTGTTATTTTTAGAGCGGACTAGATATTTCCCCTAACCTTATAGCTGGTTATTTACCATTGCATATAGATATTCAAGATATTTTTATGTTAGAATGAAGTCAAGGGTTACTTTATTGAGAGGCCCCTTGCCAAGGTAGAAAACACTTAGCATTGGTGAAGAGCTAACAAAGAGAAATATCCCACTTTGGTGAAATTGGCAAAACCCTACTTTTACACCTCAACAGCCTTTTCTCTGCTGCAGGAAATATAGCTGCAAACAGAGAACCAGCCTTAGCCAGAAGCATGTGGACATGTTGAGATTTTTGCATTTCAATGCAAAGTTTCTGAAAGAGTGAATAACAGAATGTTATTAACAGTGATAGTCTAACTCTTTCTAGTTCTACCTCTTTTCAAACAGTTTGTGGTTTTGTTTGGTTTAATTATAAAACTGTGCTCTGCTGCTTAAAAATTGAAGAAACAGTTGTGTTAATGTAAAGTTTTCGTCTGAAGTTTATATTTGTAACACTCATTATGTGGATTTTATTTAAAACATAGAAAACTATTATTGATTCTATTTTTATCCGATTAGTCGATTAATCGAAAAAATAATCGGACGATTAATCGATTATAAAAATAATTGTTAGTTGCAGCCCTAATTATTTACATTCTCTGCTTTTCCTGCAGTTTAATTGTGAAAATTGAGAGATTGGAGTAGATCCTACAGGAGTCTGAACACTGGCATTGAACACTTTGCGCAGTGGTTGCTTAGTTAGCATCAGAACTTTTCTAAATTTATATCTGTTGCTAACTGGCTACAGCAAAACAGAAAAAGATTGGCATTATTAAAGATGCATTTAAAATATTTATCTTGTGTGCAGAAATATTGTGGTTAGTGCTTTATTGCTGATAGAAAGAATGCATAAATATCAACAAATACATTTATTTCCTTTAAATATTTTAATACAGTGATAATAATTTGGGGCTTCTCTGTCTCTTTAAGGGTGTATTAAACTGTTCACTGTTGCAGTAGATATAAATGGACTGCCAAGTAGAAAATAATGCATTTAAATTATTATTTTGCAATATATGGCAGTAAAACATTTTGATTATTTATTTTTAATCAACCTGCTTTCCACTTCCCTTAAAGTGAAAGTAAATCCTAGCGTTTTACAAACGCTAGGATTTACTATTGAAACAAATAAAGGGCACTTTCATTCATAAAGTATAAGATACTTCATGTAGAAAGCTCCTTTATTTGATTCAACCGATCGCCGCTCTTAGCTCCTACAGCAGAGCACGGCTAAAAAATGTTTTGGCTAAAAGGTGGCGCCCATGGGCGCCAAGCCACATTTACCGCACGGCTATTGGCTAAGAGGTGAAAACGTCACCTCATAGCCAAAACATTTTTTAGCCGTGGGCTGCTGTTGGAGCTAAGAGCGGCGATCGATTGAATCAAATAAAGGAGCTTTCTACATGAAGTATCTTATACTTCATGAATGAAAGTGCCCTTTATTTGTTTCAATAGTAGGATTTACTTTCACTTTAAGCTCCTAACTGCTCTTTGTAGCCATGTTGACCGTGAATTGGGTCACACGTGATTTTAACAGCAAATGCTTGTACATGTAGCTAATCTGTCACCAATATGGCTGCAAGAAATTAGTTTTTGATGTCAATGGGAAGTGTAAAGCAAGTTCAATTTAATTAAAAGGACATGAAAATGTAATTAGAGCATTTAATTGTTGCATTATTGTTTGCCTATAACTATTAGTTCCATTTAATAAGCAACAGATGTGGATTTGTAGCCCTTGCAGTGCAGGATCGCAAACCTGCTTCATGCAAGATAAAGGGACATTCCAGTCAATATTTAAATACACATAGATGAATTACATCTTTGATTAGAAACATAT
Source organism: Bombina bombina (assembly GCF_027579735.1). Taxonomy (NCBI): domain Eukaryota; kingdom Metazoa; phylum Chordata; class Amphibia; order Anura; family Bombinatoridae; genus Bombina; species Bombina bombina. The sequence continues at coordinate 1,108,362,353 of NC_069501.1, read as the reverse complement.
TTGCAATATACATGTATTGGCAAAATATTATCACTGCTTTAATGGTAACATGCACGTGCATGTGAAGCATACCTATATATTCTCTGTGTGCCAGCATTTTAAATATTGCAGCTGCTCAAAGTGCCAGTGGGGCTGGTATCATGTCAGCAATAAACAAATTGATGGTACAAACACCTTAGACTCTTTGAGCAAGTGCTGTGTTTAAAATGCTGGTGCATACAAATACACTTTTGAAACAGCTATAGCTTTTATTTGAAGCATTTTTGCTAATACATACAATATATATTACAAAAACGCTTTCATTTAAATCTGAAATGCATCCATGTGGATTACAATTTTGACTGGAATGTCCCTTTAAGAAACAATAATTGTAAGACTGCTGCTTCTTAACTTCTTCACCACCTCAGAGATGAAGGGACAGTAAAGTCAAAATTACATTTTTGTGATTCAGATAGAGCTTCAGATTTAAGAGACTTTCCAATTTACTTCCATTATCAGATGTACACAGTGTATACCTTTATGGGTCTATGATTAGCCAACTGCTGTCACATGATACAGGGGTGGCAGAAAACTGAAGTAAATTTTGAAATTTGTAAAAAAAAAAAATCTACTGCACATTTAAAATTCAAAGTAAGTGCCATTACATTATCTTTTTATTTTGCCCTTGATGACTATGAAAGTCTATTGTATTTAATGGTCCTTAAATTAACCTCGCTAGTTAGTTTGGGTGTTTGACAGGCCCTACCCTTGCGCAGCTGATTGCAGTACACTTTTATCTCTGGAGCTATGTGTATCTAGGGTTGCCAGCTGTCTTCCACAAAAACACTGTGTGATGAGAGCAGGATGTGATGTCACTAGTTTGTGGGCGGGGCTTAGGTCCAGTTGTCTGTGTCACAGTTAGTTAGTGAAATCAACCTGACTATGTTTCCATGCTCTGTAATAAAATAGAGTTGTACCATCATTGCTGTGTCCTGCATATGTCCTGCATCTCATCACATGGTGTCAGAAGTTCTTGCCTGCGCTTCTGTTCCTGATCGATGACGATGTCAAAGTTTACCCCACCTGAGCCTTTTGACTTTTCTCAGCCTGCAGCTTGGCCCACATGGCGTCAGCGGTTTCAGCGCTTCAGGATTGCATCCAAACTGGACAAGGAGAGTGGTGAAGTACAAGTTAATTCTCTTTTATACTCTATGGGGAAAGATGTGGAGCCAGTGTTCAATGCTTTTACTTTCCAAGAAGGGGAAGAATTTAACTTTGATATAGTTATGGATAAACTCAGTGCCCACTTTGTGCCCAAAAGAAATGTGATTCATGAGAGAGCTTGTTTTCACAAACGTGATCAGCGTGTGGGAGAATCTGTGGAGTCATTTGTGCGCAGCCTATATGAACTAGCTGAATTCTGTGAGTTTGTTGTTGCTAAAGAAGAGCAAATCAGAGACAGAATAGTTATTGGAATTGCAGATGCTGAAGTCTCACTGAAGCTGCAGTTACAGCCTGATTTAACATTAGATGGGGCTATTAGGATGGCCCGCCAGAGTGAACTGGTGAAAAAGCAAAGTGCTGATCTGAGGTCTGAGAGTATTGTGGATGAAGTGCAACAGTCCAGGAAAACTGCTAGTGAAAGGCACAGTGTGGGCGGTAGATCTAAACTAATGGACAGGCCTAGAAGTGGATGGGCGCAGCATGCCCGATGCACACGGTGCTACCGTGCCCATGATCAGAGTGTTATATGCCCGGCCAGAGATAAAAGATGCAGAAAATGTAACAGAATGGGCCATTTTGAAGTGGTGTGTAAAAATGAATACATTAAGGAGATGCAGGTGGACAGTGACCAAGAGGGTCAGGAAGGGTCTTTTGTGGGGTCTGATGTGGAACGGCCAAGCTCAGAGGCAGATTGGAAGGTTACTTTTACTGTAATGGGAGCCAAAGTGGATTTTAAGATTGACACAGGAGCAGATATCACTGTAATGTCTCTCGCTGCATTTATGAAACTGCCTCGACAGCCCCAGCTGGCGAAGGTTACTACAAATGTCCATAGTCCTGGTGGCCGCATTGATTGTGCGGGGAAATTTCTTGCCAGCTGTGAGTACAAGCAAAGGAAATTCATCATGTGGGTGCATGTGATTCGAGGTCAGTGTGTTAGCAATTTATTGAGCAGAAAAGCAGCCTGTGACTAGGGCCTAGTGGCCAGAGTGAATGAGATCTCCGAAGATATGTTTGGCGAATTCGGCCTACTGAATTGCAAGCCAGTCCGTATTGCACTTAAAAGTGACACAGTCCCATACAGTATTTCTACTCCCCGTAGAATTCCGTTCCCACTCATGCCTCAAGTGGAGAAGGAGCTTATGCGCATGAAGGCTATGGGGGTTATTGAAGAGGTTGTTGAAGCGACTGATTGGTGTGCCCCCATTGTTCCTGTTGCTAAGAAAAACAGAAAGGTGCGCATCTGTGTGGACCTGAAAAGGTTGAATGAGGCTGTGAAGAGAGAGAGATTTGTGCTGCCGATATAAGAAGATATAGCTCCAAAGTTGGCTGGGGCGAAGTTCTTTTCTACATTGGACGCTTCTAGCGGCTTTTGGCAGATCCCTTAGATCCATAGTGCCGCAAACTGACTACCTTTATCACACCGGTAGGTCGGTTTTGCTTCTGCAGACTCCCCTTTGGGATATCCTCTGCTCCAGAAATCTTTCAAAGGAAAATGAGTTCTCTCCTGAGTGACCACGTGGGCACGGCAGTCGTCATGGACGACATTCTAGTGTATGGGTCTACAGTGGAGGAGCATGATCAGCGTTTAAGTTGTGTACTGCAGGCTATCAAAGAGTCTGGGCTGAAGTTAAATAAAGAAAAATGTCATTTTAGGAAATCCGAATTATGTTACTTTGGGCATATTATTAATGGGGATGGCATCAAACCAGACCCGAGACAATTCGTGCTATTGAACAGATGAAAAGTCCTTCTGATGTACATGAGCTGAGACAGATATTGGGCCTTGTAAATTATGTGGGCAAGTTTCTTCCAGATTTATCAACAGTTCTACACCCTATCACAGAGTTGCTAAAGAAAGAAGTTGCCTGGGTCTGGGGACCTTCACAAGAAAAAGCTTTTATGAAGGCCAAGTCCCTGCTGGGGTCTGCTCCAGTGCTGGGGTTCTACGACCCTTCTAAAAAGACTGTGGTTAGTGCTGATGCAAGCAGTTATGGGTTGGGGGCTGCTCTCTTGCAGTTAAATGAAAATAAACTACAGCCCATCGCCTACTGTTCCCGCACACTGACGGCTGCTGAGTCAAAATACGCTCAAATTGAGAAAGAGTACCTGGCTGCAGTTTGGGCCTGTGAGCGCTTTCAGCGTTATCTAGTGGGTTTAGAGAAATTTAGTCTGGAGACTGACCATAAACCGCTAGTCCCTCTAATCAACTCTTATCGACAAAACACCCTTAAGATGCCAGAGACTTTTAATGAGACTACTCAAGTTCAATGTTCAGGCAGTGCATGTGCCGGGGAAACAACTGGTTGTGGTAGATACACTATCCAGGCTCCCGCTGGCTGCTGCTGAAGAATCCTCAACCGAATCTGATGTGAAAGTGTATGTTGATTCGGTTCTGGCCTCAAAGTCCATTTCTTCAAGGAAACTGGAAGAAATAAAGAAAGAGACATACTTGGACACGGATCTGCAAGAGGTTATAAAGTACATAAAAGAAGGCTGGCACGAGAGCCAGGCAGCCTGGATGTCTTTAAGTTCTTACCAGTCAGAGAGGTCGCAGCTCACAGAGCTGGATGGGTTGGTGCTGTTCCAAGACCGCATTGTTATCCCTGTCAGCATGAGGAAGGAGATGTTAAACAGGATTCACAATGGCCACTTAGGCATTACAAAGTGCAGAGAAAGGGCAGCTACAGCTGTGTGGTGGCCTGGGATCAGCTCCGACATTGCAAATCACGTATCTAAATGTGCCTTTTGCTGGGAACGCCGGCCTACTCAGAGAAGAGAGCCCTTGATTTCTACTCCGCTGTCTGCAGGGCTGTGGCAGAAAATAGCTGCTGATTTGTGTGAACTGCACGGGAAAAAATTCCTTGTTGTGATCGACTACTATTCCAGGTATTTGGAAATTGCACCTCTGAATGATATCACAAGTCAAGCCGTTATCATTCGTCTGAAGAGCTTGTTCGCCCGGTGGGGCATTCCAATGGAGCTGGTGAGTGATAATGGTATGCAGTTCGCTTCTACAGAGTTCAGTGCTTTCAGCAGGGAATATGACTTTGTACATTCCACGTCAAGCCCACATTATCCGCAGGCCAATGGAATGGCTGAAAGGGCAGTTCAAACAACAAAATTCATTCTAAAGCAATCTGAGCCGTACCTAGCTCTCTTGTCTTACAGGGCGACGTCCATTCAAGCCACCGGGTTTAGCCCGGCACAGCTGATGCTAGGACGCCAGATTCGCACCACTTTACCCTCAGTGGGTGTCTTCAAGCCGCCTGGCCCTGTTCCTCGGGACGAAGTCCTTAGGAGGGATGAAGAGGCCAAAAAGGGTTATGGTTTCTTCTACGACAGGAGACATTCTGTCAGGCCTTTACAGGAACTGAATGCGGGGCAAAGTGTCAGAATTAAACTGGATGATGAGAAGAAATGGAAGACGCCTGCTACGGTAATTGGACGCTCTCCAGAACCAAGGTCTTATACAGTCCTTACTGACGGAGGGACGGTTACACGCCGTAACCGAAGACATCTTCAGCCTGTACCTGAGAGTCTGGAACTGGATGCCTCAGTACCACCGCCGGTGGGATCCCCTGTTCTAAGAGAGGTGCCTTCCCCTCAGCAAGATCACAGCGGGGATATATCTTTGCCTCCAGCGGACTCTTGTTCACCATCTTCTGTATCAGAGGACAGTTCATGCAAAGTTACATCAAGCGGAAGAGTGGTGAAACTTCCGGCCCGATACAGGGACTGACTTTAGCTAGAACAGTGACCGGAAGTATGGGCAGAATAATCCCATGGTCACTGTGGACTAGGGTAGTCTACCCCGATGTCCAAGTCAGGATGTAATTTATGTGTTTATGTTTTCTGAACCTATTTGTTTATATATTGTTTGGAAAAAAAATGTTGTTGTATACTCTGTTCGTATACTTTGTTATTTGTTATATTCAAATGTATGCTTCGCCTTTGAAAAAGGGGAAGATGTGATGAGAGCAGGATGTAATGTCACTAGTTTGGGGGCGGGGCTTAGGTCTGGTAGTCTGTGTCGCAGTTAGTTAGTGAAATCAACCTGACTAGATGTATGTTTCCATGCTCTGTAATAAAATAGAGTTGTACCATCATTGCTGTGTCCTGCATATGTCCTGCATCTCATGACACACTGGACAATCTGTGGGGACTCGTCACAATGGTAGTTAGGGTCATGCAATGCCCCCCAAAAGCTCTACCTTAGCCTCCATTCTTGATCTCATTATATTTGTTTTTTTACAACTGAGCAGTCATTTTACCCCTTGTCTACCAGTAAACAAAAACAGTAAGCACCCAGCACCTCACTTCTCTCTTTTTCATATTTGCAATGCATTGAGGCATTAGACCTTTATATTTAGCTAACACTAAAAAAAATGAACATTTAAGTGTCCAATATTTTTGTGAAGATTTTACAGGGCAGCCTCCTTAAATACTGCACTGTCCAGTTGAATACTGAAAACCTAGCAACTCTATCTGAATCAGTAGTGGACCTACTTAATACAGGGCCCCAGTGCAAACATTTCTTTGGGGCCCCAAAGTTAGTCAGTAGTAAACAATAGTAATGAGATATATGCTGCTCTGTATAATGATTTTGAGGATATATGATAAATAGATATTCAACCTGCACTAATAAAAAGGTCCCCTGCATTAGGATTGTACACATTCTGCACATGCCTATGTATAGACTGGCTGCTATGGGCCCCCAAGTACTTGGGCACTTAAGCCACTGCACCTGCTGTACCAATGGTCGTTCCGCCTTGATGTGTACTAACTCTAGCGCACTTTTATGCTTTTCTTAAAAAGGCTAACAGATGGTGTTAGGCAGAGGTTGGTTTGTTAGCAGATTATTTGTATATAACAAGAACTTCAGAATGGTAAGAAATATGGCTGTATGAATATCTTAGCAGGATTTTAATATACTGGAGAAAAATAGCCAAAAGCAGCTCTTTATGGTAATTATACACAAAGGGCCAGGTTACGTGTGGAGCGCTATCATTTGCACATGAGCGATATCGTTAGTTTGCACGCAAGTTAAATTGTGCTCGTATTACTAGTTGGAAGTAAATGCGAACGTGTGAGCGCAATCTCGGTTTACGCTTGAATGGTTGCCGCACCCTCATAGCTCTGGTTAAGCAACCTCATAGCTCTGGTTAACTGTTTAGCAAAACTAAATACATTACAAAGTACCATTACACTCATAATAACACTATTTAATAAAAATGATTACAAACAAATATTGCACAAAAAAGTTATAAGGGCTCAAAGATATGAGGTCTCAGGTGTTAGGAGAAAAAAAAGGTTGCAAAGGGCTTTAACATAGAGATACATACATGTATAGGCCTAATCATCTAAAGGTATATATTGAACCAAAATACCTTCAAATACATGTAGAAATATATATTTATGAATAAATACAACATATTCTGCTATGTGATTTTAAGACTATTGACCCTGCACTACTGTGTGTTTAACTCCTGTAAAGCAAAGTTAGTTGCATGACTCAGATGTGTGACGACTAGCATTGCTGATTGGATTAGCGGCGTTTTTCACTCAGTACTAGCAGTGCTCTGTGGGTCCCGAGCAGTATTTTTACTGGGTATTTAACCCCTTTGCTGGGTTTGTTAGTGCAGGGTTAATAGTCTTGAAATTACACGCTCTAATGAATTAGAGAATGCACTTTTTAGATTATCATTGCCCTTTATTCATGAGCCATTTTATTACATTACAGTTTAATTAGCCAGCTACTTTTGTCTGATTTATCCTTAATCTTCTAGCTCTATGATACTTAATTGAATAGAATGAGTCATAGCACAAACATTAACTGGTTTACTTCATTATTATATAGCTGAGAATATGTTAAAGATGCCAGGAAGCTTAGATAGGAAAAAACTGTAATTTAAAATGAATATGTTTCTCTTGCAAGGTGTATCCAGTCCACGGATTCATCCTTTACTTTTGGGATATTCTCATTCCCTACAGGAAGTAGCAAATAGAGCACACAGCAAAGCTGTCCATATAGCTCCCCCTCTAGCTCCACCCCCCAGTCATTCTCTTTGCTGGCTCTAAGCACTAGGGTCTCTCTCGGGAGTGTAAAGTGAATGTGGTGTTAGAATTGGGAGAAAGGTTTTGCAAGCAGTGGTGCCTTCCGTTTAAGGTACCTGTCTTGTTCCCTCCCTTCATCCGTGTCCTAAAGCTTTGGTATTGGTATCCCACAAGTAAAGGATGAATCCGTGGACTGGATACACCTTGCAAGAGAAAACAGAATTTATGCTTACCTGATAAATTACTTTTTCTTGCGGTGTATCCAGTCCACGGCCCGCCCTGGAATTTAAGTCAGGTAAAAAATATTTTGTTTAAACTACAGTCACCACTGCACCCTATGGTTTCTTCTTTTTCTTCCTAACCTTTGGTCGAATGACTGGGGGGTGGAGCTAGAGGGGGAGCTATATGGACAGCTTTGCTGTGTGCTCTCTTTGCTACTTCCTGTAGGGAATGAGAATATCCCACAAGTAAAGGATGAATCCGTGGACTGGATACACCGCAAGAGAAAGTAATTTATCAGGTAAGCATAAATTCTGTTTTTGCACTTTGTTCTATTGTAAATTTATCAGTAAAAATGTATAACAAGTGGAGCGCTATTTAAATGTGTGCCTGTAAAGGGCCATATTTGCCCGTTTATATGCGCACATTAAATAACCAGCCATTACAAGTGGCTGGTTAATTGGGAGCACTTTATGCTTAACGGAATTAACCAGAGGTCAGACAAAACAGTTAAAAGAGGTTAAAATTAGGGGATGTGGGGTGTTAAGGAAAAAAGGCACTAAAAAGAGCCTTTACATAAAGGTCAATGTGTTTTTTAATTTTCTGCCCAATGCTGCGAAAATAACCCCCTGCGCTGCGCCAGGATCTTTGCCATGTCTAACCGTATCAGAACGAGGCTCCCATTTGCGTGCACTGGTATTACTGAGTGGAGCGCAAATATCATGCTCGCGAAAGCGTAATTTTGCGCTTCACTCATAATCTAGGCCTGTATCTTATACATTCCAAATTAGGGTGAAATAAATATAGTCTTTTTAGTTGTACTATTTACAGTTTAATAGATTCTCTGTTGTTTAGTATGAAAGGGTTAGTAAACAGTACACAGAAGGTTTAGTTGAGCAGATATTTAAAGGACTTGAAACCCAAAAATTGTCCCTCGTGACTCAGAGCAACATAAAACAACCTCCCATGTTAATTCTATCACTAAATTTAGTTGAATGAGGCGCAATAAAATACTGGGAGCTGGCTGAAACATCAAGTGAGCTGGTATACTTAAAGGGACACTGTACCCAAATTTTTTCTTTCATGATTCAGACAGAGCATGCAATTTTAAGCATCTTTTTAATTTACTCCTATTGTCAAATTTTCATTATTCTCGTGGTATCTATATTTGAAAAGCATGAATTTAAGTTTAGATGCCTGCCCATTTTTGGGGAACAACCTGGGTTGTCCTTGCTGATTGGACAGCACCAATAAACAAGTGCTGTCTATGGTCCTGAACCACAAATTGGCTGGCTCCTTAGCTTAGATGTCTTCTTTTTCAAATAAAGAAAGCAAGAGAACGAAGAAAAATTGATAATAGGAGTAAATTAGAAAGCTGCTTAAAATTGCTTGATCTATATGAATCACAAAAGAAAAAATTTGGGTTCAGTGTCCCTTTAAAGGGACACTGTACCCAAATTTTTTCTTTCGTGATTCAGATAAAGCATGACATTTTAAGCAACTTTCTAATTTACTCCTTTTATCAAATTTTCTTTATTCTCTTGGTATCTTTATTTGAAATGCAAGAAAGTAAGTTTAGATGCCGGACCATTTTTGGTGATCAACCTGGGTTGTTCTTGCTGATTGGTGGATAAACTCATCCACCAATAAGAAAGTGCTGTCCAGAGTTCTGAATAAAAAAAAAGCTTAGATGTCTTTTTTTTTTTAAATAAAGATAGCAAGAGAACGAAGAAAAATTGATAATAGGAATAAATTAGAAAGAAAAAAAATTGCATGCTCTATCTGAATCATGAAATAAAAATTTGGGTTCAGTGTCCCTTTAATTCAGTTCGTAGTGTCCCATGTAATGTTATTTCTCTATTTGACATTATTTCTTGCCTGTAATGAGACAAGGGATGAGATCAGATATTTACGTTCTGCAGTTTAGTTTCAAAGGATTGACCCCACATTGTAATAATTAAAGGGGCATTATAAGGATAAAATGACATGCTCCTCTTAATCATTACAGTATCTCTAGTGACACTGCAAAAATGTGTTAACCCCTCGTAAAGGGGTTAAACACATGGTTAAAGTATAGCTTGGCATCCAATCAACAGCGCAAGTCATATAGCTGGGAATTAGAAACATCCAAACAAACTTCCCATTGAAAAAAAGAGTCAGCCACCTAAAGATAGCACAAAATGTAAAAATCATATAGCACGTGCCTCATAGTGACATCCAGTACTTCATCAGGATGCGGAAGCAGATTTAATAAACAGAGGCCCATTTGTATTGCATGATCCAGGGGATGGGGCTGAAGCAGTCAGGTTAGCCCATCGGTGGGTTCTTCTAGTTAGAAGAACATGTTGCAGGTAGAGTTAACAGCTGTCCTCCGCAATAATACTGGATGACCTGTAGACCTGTGACTGGGCAAATGTGTAGGATGGGGAAACACAATGGCCCCTCCCCAAAGCTCTGCCTTAGGCTCCACCCCAGAACCTTCTTTATATATTTTCACTTCTGAGTAGTGATTTTATCCATTTGGTTGCCAGTAACACAAAGCAGTGAATTAATTCCCCCATTGACTGCCAGTAGCACACACCAACCATGTTACCAGTAAAAAAAAAAAAAAGCAGCGATTTTACCACAGCGGCTACACATAAAACAGAGCAGTACCCATGACATTTGACCTTTTACCTGCATATTAGCAATGCGTTTAGGCAAATTATGTCTTTTAAATGTAGCTGCCGTTTAGGACAATTTGAAAAAATAAAAAATAAATAGACATTCAAGTGTCTCTAGTATTTTTGTATATATTTTACTGGATAAAATGCTAAAATACTGGACTGTCCTGTTAAATAGTGGACACCTGGAGACCCTAGGTGTCCTCCATGTTAATAGGATAATTTTAACACTTCCTCTGTTAGTCTTGGCGCCAATTCTGCTCCAGGGTCACTTACTACACAAAGAGCACAATTAGCACTACCCTTAGAGCAGGTCACGCAATCTGCATAGTTATCAGACAGCACAACCCTGGGCTCCAGCTGCACTCACACCCTCTTTGTAGCAAAACCCTGGAGCTCTGCCAAGCTTTTGATACTCAGCTTAGCACAGCCCCGGCCTTGCTCAGATAAGACTCTAGGGGCCTGATCGCCAAACCTCTAGACTACCACTGGCCAACAAGCCAGACCCCACACACTACCATGACTAGACCCTCAGACTGCTCTGCCTACACATCTCCTGATCCAAGTTTGACAAATACAAATGTTAATAGCGATTGTAATTGTTCCCAGGTTTTTTGTTTTCATATGACTGTGACACTCAATGATACATTATTGTAATCAAATAATGTTAAGAGTCAATTAATTGAGAAGTGTATACAGGTACTTTTACACAATGTGGGTCCCTAAAACCATTCCAAGAATACGATTATTTTATTGCATGATAAGAAAAATTTACTATGACTAATTTAGAATGGTCTACCTTGTTTTTTTTCTGTTTGGCACACTTAGCTACCACTTAACATGTGTATGATGTAAAACATAATTTATGTAAGAACTTACTTGATAAATTAATTTCTTTCATATTGGCAAAAGTCCATGAGCTAGTGACATATGGGATATACAATCCTACCAGGAAGGGCAAAGTTTCCCAAACCTCAAAATGCCTATAAATACACCCCTCACCACACCCACAATTCAGTTTAACGAATAGCCAAGTAGTGGGGTGATAAAGAAAGGAGTAAAAAGCATCAAAAAAAGGAAATTGGAAATAATTGTGCTTTATACAAAAAATCATAACCACCATAAAAAGGGCGGGTCTCATGAACTCTTGCCAATATGAAAAAAATGAATTTATCGGGTAAGTTCTTACATAAATTATGTTTTCTTTCATGTAATTGGTAAGAGTCCATGAGCTAGTGACATATGGGATAGTGATACCCAAGATGTGGAACTCCACAGAAGAGTCACTAGAGAGGGAGGGATACAAATAATAACAGCCATTTTCCGCTGAAAAAATGAATCCACAACCCAAAATATAAGTTTATTCTCATAAATGAAAAGAAAAAACTTAAACATAAGCAGGGGAATCAAACTGAAACAGCTGCCTGAAGAACTTTTCTACCAAAAAATGCTTCCGAGGAAGCAAATACATCAAAGCGGTAGAATTTAGTAAATGTGTGCAAAGAAGACCAAGTTGCTGCTTTGCAAATCTGATCAACTGAAGCTTCATTCTTAAAAGCCCACAAAGTGGAGAATTATCTAGTAGAATGAGCTGTAATTCTCTGAGGCGGGCTTGACCCGACCCCAAATAAGCCTGATGAATCAAAAGCTTTAACCAAGATGCCAAGGAAATGGCAGAAGCCTTCTGACCTTTCCTAGAACCACAAAAGACAACAAATAGACTAGAAGTCTTCCTGAAATCTTTAGTACCTTCAACATAATATTTCAAAGCTCTTACAACATCCAAAGAATGTAAGAATCTATCCGAAGAATTCTTAGGATTAGGACACAAAGAAGGAACAACAATGTCTCTATTAATGTTGTTAGAATTCAGAAATGTAAATGAAGTCCGCAAAACTGCCTTATCCTGATGGAAAATCAGAAAACGAGATTCACAAGAAAGAGCAGATAATTCGGAAACTCTTCTAGCAGAAGAGATTGCCAAAAGGAACAACACTTTCCAAGAAATTAGTTTAATGTCTAAAGCAGTGTTTTTCAACCAGTGTGCCGTGGCACACTAGTGTGCCATGAGAGATCCTCAGGTGTGCCGCGGCAAACTGACAACAGTGTGACATTTTTAAAATATTGCTTGTTTCTTATTCTAGGCCGTTTTTTATTTTGAGTGAGATGATGACTGAGGGTAATGGCGCAGCGGCAGCTCGCTTCCCCGACCCGTGTTCACACTTGGAAGGAACCCCCACCCACCGGCTCTACACGCTGCAACAATATATATATATATATATATATATATATCTTAACTGTGAGCTTGCTGGTGAGTGCAGGGTTTTCTCTATGTGTTGTATTAATTTGTTTTGTAATTCCCGTATGGTTCTTGCACCCACTCCTGTCTGGGGTTAACTGCCTGTGACTTTGGTGACAGCACAGCTTTTTGTGAGTGCCACTGAGCACCCAGGGCTGAGCATGTTGCTGGGTCATGGGATGTGTACCCGGTCCGGTCTTGGAGTGCAGTCCCCTTCCGTGTTTTGTATATTTCTGGGTGATTACATATGCCTGTGCACCCCTCCCTTGTTCCCAGTTTGTTTGGATTTGAGAGCTTGCATTGTGTGGCTGTGTTAGGGTCTCAGGTATTAGAAAGAACCTTGACGTGGTACCTAGGCTTGTCCCATTTGGCCAGATGCGGTAACTAACCTTTCCATTTTTGCTTTTAAATCTTAACTGTGAGCTTGCAGGGTTTTCTCTATGCGTTGTGTATATATTGTATTAGGCTACAATGTGTGATTTTGTAAAAATTTTGGGATGGTGGTGTGCCGCAGGATTTTTTAATGTAAAAAAGTGTGCCACAGCAAAAAAAGGTTGAAAATCACTGGTCTAAAGAATGCATAGGCTCAAACGGAGGAGCCTGTAAAGCCTTCAAAACCAAATTAAGACTCCAAGGAGGAGAGATTGATTTAACGACAGGCTTGATACGGACCAAAGCCTGAACAAAACAGTGAATATCAGGAAGCTTAGCAATCTTTCTGTGAAATAAAACAGAAAGAGCAGAGATTTGTCCCTTCAAGGAACTTGCAGACAAACCTTTATCCAAACCATCCTGAAAAAAACTGTAAAATTCTAGGAATTCTAAAAGAATGCCAGGAGAATTTATGAGAAGGCACAACATGAAATATAAGTCTTCCAAACTCGATAATAAATCTTCCTAGAAACAGATTTACAAGCCTGTAACATAGTATTAATCACTGAGTCAGAGAAACCTCTATGACTAAGCACTAGGCGTTCAATTTCCATACCTTCAAATTTAATGATTTGAGATCTTGATGGAAAAACGGACCTTGAGACAGAAGGTCCGACCTTAATGGAAGAGGCCAAGGTTGGCAACTGGACATCTGAACAAGATCCGCATACCAAAACCTGTGAGACCATGCTGGAGCTACCAGCAACACAAATGATTGTTCCATGATGATCTTGGAAATCACTTTTGGAAGAAGAACTAGAGGCGGGAAGATATAAGCAGGTTGGTAACACCAAGGAACAGCTAACGCATCCACTGTCTCCGCCTGAGGATCCCTGGACCTGGACAGGTACCTGTGAAGTTTCTTGTTTAGATGGAAAGCCATCAGATCTATTTCTGGAAGACCCCACATCTGAACAATCTGAAAAAACACATCTGGATGGAACGACCACTCCCCCGGATGTAAAGTCTTATGGCTGAGATAATCCGCTTCCCAATTGTCTACACCTGGGATATAAACTGCAGAAATTAGACAGGAGCTGGATTCCACCCAAGAAAGTATCCAAGATACTTATTTTATAGCTTGGGGACTGTGAGTTCCACCCTGATGATTGACATATGCCACAGTTATTATATTGTCTGTCTGAAAACAAATGAACGGTTCTCGCTTCAACAGAGGCCAAACCTGAAGAGCCCTGAAAATAGCACGGAGTTCTAAAATATTGATTGGTAACCTCGCCTCTTGAGATTTCCAAACCCCTTGTGCTGTCCCCAGACAGCTCCCCAACCTAAAAGACTCACATCTGTTGTGATCACAGTCCAGGTTGGACGAACAAAAGAGGCCCCTTGAACTATGCGATGGTGATCTAACCACCAAGTCAGAGAGAGTCGAACATTGGGATTTAAGGATATTAATTGTGATATCTTTGTATAATCCCTGCACCATTGATTCAGCATACAAAGCTGGAGAGGTCTCATATGAAAACGAGCAAAGGGGATCTCGTCCGATGCTGCAGTCATGAGACCTAAAACTTCCATGCACCAAGCTACTGAAGGGAATGATTGAGACTGAAAGTTCCGACAAGCTGAAACCAATTTTAATCGTCTCTTGTCTGTTAGATTCAGTGTCCATGACTCTGTCTCTATCTGGAAACCTAAAAAGGTGACCCTTGTCTGAGGAATCGAGGAACTTTTTTGTAAACTGATCCTCCAACATTGTCTTTGAAGAAACAACACTAGTTGATTCGTTTGAGATTCTGCAGAATGTAAAGACTGAGCTAGTACCAAGATATCGTCCAAATAAGGAAACACTGCAATAACCTGTTCTCTGATTACAGAGAGTAGGGCACCGAGAACCTTTGAAAAGATTCTTGGAGCTGTCGCTAGGCCAAATGGAAGAGCGACAAATTGGTAATGCTTGTCTAGAAAAGAGAATCTCAGAAACTGATAGTGGTCTAGATGAATCGGAATATAAAGATATGCATCCTGTAAGTCTATCATGGACATATAATGACCTTGCTGAACAAAAGGCAGAATAGTCCTTATAGTCACCATTTTGAAAGTTGCCACTCTTACAACATGATTCAAAATTTTCAGATACTGAACTGGCCTGAATGAATTTTCTTTCTTTGGGACAATGAATAGATTTGAATAAAACCCCAGACCCTGTTTCTGAAACGGAACTGGTATGATTACCCCTGAAAGCTCCAGGTCTGAAACACACTTCAGAAAAGCCTGAGCCTTTACTGGATTTGCTGGGGTGCGTGAGAGAAAAAATCTTCTTACAGGAGGTTTTACTCTGAATCCTATTTGGTACCCTTGAGAGACAACACTCTGAATCCATTGATTTTGGACAGAATCTGCCCAAATACTTTGGAATAATCTTAATCTGCCCCCTACCAGCTGAGCTGGGATGAGGGCCATACCTTCATGCAGACTTGGGGGCTGTCTTTGGTTTCTTAAACGGCTTGGATTTATTCCAACTTGAAGAAGGTTTCCAATTGGCACCAGATTCTTTGGGGGAAGGATTGGGTTTCTGTTCCTTATTTTGTTGAAAAGGAATGAAAACAGTTAGAAGCTTTAAATTTACCCTTAGATCTATTATCCTGAGGCAAAAAAACTCCCTTCCCCCCAGTGACAGTTGAAAAAATCAAATCCAACTGAGAACCAAATAAATTATGACCTTGGAAAGAAAGAGATAGTAATCTAGATTTAGATTCCATGTCAGCATTCCAATATTTGAGCCACAAAGCTCTTCTAGCTAAAATAGCTAAAGACATAGATTTAACATCAATTTTGATGATATCAAAAATGGCATCACAGATAAAATGATTAGCATGTTGAAGCAAAAGAACAACGCTAGACAAATCAGGATCTGTTTCCTGTTGCGCTAAACTTTTCAACCAAAAAGTTGATGCAGCTGCAACATCAGCCATAGAAATGACAGGCCTGAGAAGATAGCCAGAATATAAATAAGCTTTCCTTGTTTAAGATTCAAGTTTCCTATCTAAGGGATCCTTAAAGGAAGTACTATCTTCCATAGGAATAGTAGTATGTTTGGCAAGAGTAGAAATAGCCCCATCAACTGGAGATCTTTTCCCAAAACTCCAAACTAACTGCTTGCAAAGGATACAATTTTTTAAACATTGAAGAAGGGATAAAATAAGTACCAGGCCTATTCCATTCCTTAGAAATCATATCAGAAATAGCATCAGGAATTGGAAAAACCTCTGGAGTAACCACAGGAGGTTTATAAACAGAGTTTAAACGTTTACTAGTTTTAATATCAAGACTAGTTTCCTCAATATCCAACGTAATCAACACCTCTTTTAACAAGGAACGAATATACTCAATTTTAAATAAATAAGTAGATTTGTCAGTGTCAATATCTGAGGTAGGATCTTCTGAATCAGATAGATCCTCATCAGAGTAGGATAATTCAGTATGTTGTCAATCATTTGAAATTTCATCAACTTTATGAGAAGTTTTAAAAGACCTTTCACGTTTATTAGAAGGCGGGATAGCAGACAAAGCCTTATAAATCACATCAGCAATAAAGTCTTTTATATTCACAGGGATATCATGTACATTACATGTTGAAGGAACAACAGGCATTGTACTATTACTGATGGATACATTCTCTGCATGTAAAAGCTTATCATGACAACTATTACATACCACAGCTGGAGATATACTCTCCACAAATTAACAGATACACTTAGCTTTGGTAGAACTGTTATTAGCAGCAGGGTTCCAACAGTGGTTTCTGAGACAGGATCAAATTGAGACATCTTGCAAATGTAAGAGAAAAAAACAACATATAAAGCAAAATGATCAATATCCTTATATGGCAGTTTCAGGAATGGGAAAAAAATGCAAACAGCATAGCCCTCTGACATAGAAAAAGGCAAGAGACACATAGGAATGGGGTTTTTAAATATGAAATTATTTGGCACCAAGTATGACGCACAATGCAAAAATAAATTTTTTGGCGCTAACAACATCCGGAAGCGACACACTCGCATCATTGCAGACGCAACCTTCCTTGTGCAAGGAACTCGGCGTCAACTAAGACGCCGGAAATGACGAACTTGCGTCACCGGACGTGCCTTCTCGCCAAAAAAATTCTCGGGCCAAGAATGACGCAATAAACATCAGCATTTTGCGCCTCACGAGCCTAATTTTGCCCGTGAAAATTTAATGAAAAAGCAGTCAATTTGAAAAAAGACTATACCCCAGGTACGTAAAATATTTCCCTAAATATGTTTTCTTTCCCAAATATGAAACTGATTAGTCTGCAAAAGGAAATATACATAAACCTGACTCATGGCAAATATAAGTACAATACATATATTTAGAACTTGATATTAATACATAAAGTGCCAAACCATAGCTGAGAGTGTCTTAAGTAATGAAAACATACTTACCAAAAGACACCCATCCACATATAGCAGATAGCCAAACCAGTACTGAAACAGGTATCAGTAGAGGTAATGGAATATGAGAGTATATCGTCGATCTGAAAAAGGGAGGTAGGAGATGAATCTCTACGACCGATAACAGAGAACCTATTAAATAGATTTCCTGCAAGGAAAACCATTGCATTCAATAGGTGATACTCCCTTCACATCCCTCTGACATTCACTGTACTCTGAGAGGAATCGGGCTTCAAAATGCTGAGAAGCGCATATCAACATAGAAAATCGAGCACAAACTTACTTCACCACCTCCATAGGAGGCAAAGTTTGTAAAAACTGAATTGTGGGTGTGGTGAGGGGTGTATTTATAGGCATTTTGAGGTTTGGGAAACTTTTCCTCTCCTGGTAGGATTGTATATCCCATATGTCACTAGCTCATGGACTCTTGCCAATTACATTAAAGAAATACTAAACATTATGTTTCATTTCCTAGTAACAGACATATAACCAAAGAGGTGTATATTAATGTAAATGTACTTTTATAATAAAACAGTATTATACTATAAAAAGGTTATTTTTTTCAAACGTATTGTACTGCTAAATCTGGAGGAAAAAAAGTAAAAATGTGAATCATAAATATCCCATGGTCTGTACTAGTATGACACTTCAGTTAAATAGAGCGAGCAATCCATAGATATACTGTTCATTATTTCTGCATCATATTCAGTTAGCAGTCTTCTCAGCTAAAGGTGGGATGATGTGTGCAATAGCCTGTTAAACTTAGAGGTTTTGCTAAAATAGTCAAATTTAATAAATATATGCATAATACTGCATTCTGCTGCATAAAGCCAAAATATATTTTTAATAAACTCAAAGTACTTCACTAGCCACAAAATTGAGAAGGTGTGGGAGAGTATGACAGGAGTGTATATCTAGGGACGCTTTAAATATGAATTTGATCTTATTTCTGCTAAAATGAATGGCTACTACTCTATACCACTGGTTTTCAAACCTGTCATCAGGCCTCTCTAACTGGCTAGATTTTGAGGATATCTGAACTAGAGCACATGTGAAATAGACAGCAGATTAGTAAGCATGGTTATTTTACCTGATCTCACCCAAGGTATTTCTGAAATTTGGCCTGTTAGGGAGACTTGAGGACAGGTTTGCAAACCAGTGCTTTATACTTATCTTAATTGACCTCTCAACTGCCTTTGACACAGTTGACCACCCCCTCCTCTTACAGATTCTCAGCTCTCTTGGTCTCCCTTGGATCCACTCTTATCTTTCTAACAGGTCCTTTTCTGTATCATTTCTCAAATCTACCTCTCTACCCCTGCTCTCTCGCCCTCTGTCCTTTTTCATATCAGTGACTACTAATATGGTATTTCTTCCTGAATGGCCTCTAACTTCCTAAAGATTAATATGTCCAAGACTGAGCTCCTTCTAATCCCCCATCTAGCTCTACTCCGATTTCCGACTTTTATATCACTGTCAACGGCATCACCATCTCCCAATGTCTGCTGCCTTGGAGTTACAATCTGTCCTTCATCCCCCACATCCAATTGCTCTTTTCATCTTGCCGCAACCACCTGCGCAATATTTTCAACATTCATCCGTTTCTGAGTGCTGACACCAGTAAGCAACTAATTCACTCCCTTGTAATTTCACAACTTGACTACTGCAATAACCTACTAACTGGTCTTCCTCTCTCCTGCTACTCCCCCTTCAATCCATCCTAGATGCCTCTGCCAGGCTAATCCACCTTTCCTGCATCAGCTGCACATCTCTGAGGGTGCTATGTAGTGTGTGTATCTGTATGTATAAGTGTAAGCTATGTAGAGTGTGTGTGTGTGTGTGTCGACCCTGCTGGGATTTGAACCTGTGACCTTGGATCTTTTAAACAGGTTTTTTTGTAGTCAGGGAATTTACCAACTGAGCTACCTCACCGGTGTATGCTTTTTAGGGTGTGTATCTGCATGTATAAGTGTAAGCTATGTAGTGTGTGTGTGTATCTGCATGTATAAGTGTAAGCTATGTAGTGTGTGTGTGTATCTGCATGTATAAGTGTATACTATGTAGTATGTGCGTGGGTGTTTCTGCATGTATAAGTGTATGCTATGTAGTGTGTGTTTCTGCATGTATAAGTGTAATCTATGTAGTGTGTGTGTGTATCTGTATGTATAAGTGTGTGTGTGTATCTGCATGTATAAGTGTAAGCTATGTAATGTGTGTATCTGCATGTATAAGTGTATGCTATGTAGTGTGTGTGTGTATCTGCATGTATAAGTGTAAGCTATGTAGTGTGAGTGTATCTGTATGTATAAGTGTGTATGTGTGTATCTGCATGTATAAGTGTATGTTATGTAGTGTGTGTGTATCTGCATGTATAAGTGTACGCTATGTAGTGTGTATCTGCATGTATAAGGGTATGCTATGTAGTGTGTGTATCTGCATGTATAAGTGTAAGCTATGTAGTGTGTGTGAATGAGTCGACCTTGCTGGGATTTGAACCTGTCACCTTATATCTTTTAAACAGGCTTTTTTGTAGTCAGGGAATTTACCAACTGAGCTACCTCGCCGGTGTATGCTATTTAGGGTGTGTGTGTGTATCTGCATGTATAAGTGTATGCTATATAGTGTGTGTATCTGCATGTATAAGTGTATGCTATATAGTGTGTGTATCTGCATGTATAAGTGTATGCTATATAGTGTGTGTATCTGCATGTTTAAGTGTATGCTATGTAGAGTGTGTGTCTGCATGTATAAGTGTATGCTATGTAATGTGTGTATCTGCATGTTTAAGTCTATGCTATGTAGTCTCTGTGTGTATCTGAATGTATAAGTGTAAGCTATGTAGTGTGTGTGTGTATCTGCATGTATAAGTGTATACTATGTAGTATGTGTGTGGGTGTATCTGCATGTATAAGTGTAATCTATGTAGTGTGTGTGTATCTGTATGTATAAGTGTGTGTGTGTATCTGCATGTATAAGTGTATAATATGTAGTGTGTGTATCTGCATGTATAAGTGTAAGCTATGTAGTGTGTGTGTATCTGCATTTATAAGTGTAAGCTATGTAATGTGTATGTATCTGCATGTATAAGTGTATGCTATGTAGTGTGTGTGTGTGTATCTGCATGTGTAAGTGTATGCTATGTAGTGTGTGTGTGTATCTGCATGTATAAGTGTATGCTATGTAGTGTGTGTATCTGCATGTTTAAGTGTATGCTATGTAGTGTGTGTGTATCTGCATGCGTAAGTGTATGCTATGTAGTGTGTGTATATCTGCATGTATAAGTGTATGTTATGTAGTGTGTGTGTATCTGCATGTGTAAGTGTATGCTATGTAGTGTGTGTGTATCTGCATGTATAAGTGTATGCTATGTAGTGTGTGTGTGTATCTGCATGTATAAGTGTATGCTATGTAGTGTGTGTATCTGCATGTTTAAGTGTATGCTATGTAGTGTGTGTGACTGCATGTATAAGTGTATGCTATGTAATGTGTGTATCTGCATGTTTAAGTCTATGTTATGTAGTCTCTGTGTGTATCTGCATGTATAAGTGTATGCTATGTAGTGTGTGTGTGTATCTGCATGTATAAGTGTATGCTATGTAGTGTGTGTGTAGTGTGTGTGTATTTGCATGTATAAGTGTATGCTATGTAGTGTGTGTATATCTGCATGATGTAGTGTGTGTGTGTGTGTGTGTGTGTATCTGCATGTATACTGTGTATGTGTGTATATGCATGTATATGTGTATGCTGTGTAGTGTGTGTGTGTATCATTTGTAAGTGTATGCTATGTAGTGTGTGTTTCTGTGTATTTGAGTGTGTGTACATGTATATGTGTAGATTGTGTTACTGTGCATTTTTGCTGACTTTAAAGGCCAGAATCTAGAATATTAATGGGGAATGCAGAGAGCAGTTTTAAGGAATCTATTATTAAATGTCCAATTAAGATAAAAATATTTAGCACTGTCTCTGCAAAGGCTAATTAAATACAGAGCTCACATAGCTATACCAGTGGTTTGAACTTGTGTTTGCTTTGCTCCCCAAGAGTATTAAAATATATGACTTTAATTAGAATTTATATTACTTTGGTCTTATGTTATTTTTGTAAGCCCCATCCCTGCTCCTGCACACCACATACCACAATTTTGCCGCTGGGGGGCTGTCCCCTTTTGAATTTTGAAATGTTGGGAGGTATGCAACAATGACCTGCTCCTTGAATCTTCTATCATCACCTCTTACCATGCTAGACTGCAGGACTTCTCTCGTGTAGCACCAATCTACTGGAATACACGTCCTCGCACTGTCAGACTTTACCCTAATCTGCATTCTTTTAAATGCTCCCTAAAGACATTTTTGTTCAGGAAAACCTAATACCCAACTCAGTAACAAATGAATTCCACTTTCCTAAAAATTGCCCTCATCTGTATTAACATCATTTTTTCAAACCTGCTTAAAACTTTTGCACAGTGCTGTATATATATTTTATATATATAGCTATATATATAGATGGCTATATATATATATATATATATATATATATACATACATACATACATATACTGTGTATAAATAACAGTTTCTTCTAAAAAAAGAACAATACTATTTGAAGTAAAAACAAAAAAAGTATTTACATAAGGGATTAAAGGCTTACCAGTTCGCTACCTGAGGTAATGGGACCCAACCGGGGAAGGGGAACTTTTAACTCATTAAACACGCCATTAAACTCACCCTCAACCCGTTCCATAAATAAACACAGACACTTTGTTTGGGAATAATCGAACCATCACTGGTCCCCTTTATGAACAATTATATAAATATATAAAACCGACAAACTATAATTAAGATGGCGGCAAATGAGATAAGACTAACCCCGGACTGAAGAGGTCAGCGGCCCGATCCAGACTACAGCAGAGAACTCCGCTCGGGTGGAGATGTTACTAGGGGTGTTTCTGAATTCTCCTGGCCCTGTCTACTCCTAGGGGCGGGGCACTCCAGTTGACTGAAGTAATCGGCCCGCCCCCATCAGCCTGGCCATCACTCCCCCATTCACCATCTCCATGCGCTCCTGGCCGTGACCTCCCACAGTTAGGGTGCTAAAGAACCTACCAACCATAAGGCTCCATGACCACCAGGCCGCTTTTGCCGGCTAGTCATAGGAGGGAGGTTAAAATTACAGCTATGGGCTTACATAGACTAGAACGCCTATCCCTATCTCAACCATAGCGCCCTGTCTATAGGATTTCCCAAGCCACAATCAACAGGGAGGGAGGGCAACTTGACAGCTTCTTGTCCTGGAGCAAAAGAGGAAGAGGAACGCCAAATTCATCAGGATAAGAGGTAAGCCAATTCCTGTCCCTGCAATTTGCATTGTTGCAAACTCACTGCAACTCCCATTCCTCTATCCCACTCACTGACAGCCTTAACCCTTACGACGCTGCAAGCCTATCTGGCTTTACACTTCCCTAAGGGATTAAAGGCTTACCAGTTTGCTACCTGAGGTAACTTTTAACTTGTTAAACACTCCATTAAACTCACCCTCAACCCTTCCTATAAATAAACCCAGACACTTTGGGAATAATGGAACCATCACTAGTCCCCTTTATTAACAATTATATAAATATATAAAACCGACAAACTATAATTAAGATGGCAGCAAATGAGATGATAAGACGAACCCTGGACTGAAGAGGTCAGCGGCCCGATGCAGACTACAGTAGAGAACTCCGCTCGGGTGTTGATGTTACTAGGGGTGTTTCCGAGTTCTGGCCTGCCTACCCCTAGGGGCAGGACACTCCAGTTGACTGAAGTAATCGGCCCCGCCCCCATCAGCCTGGCCATCACCCCCCCCCCCCCCATTCACCATCTCCATGCACTCCTGGCCGCGACCTCCCACCACAAGGGATAGCATCTCGGTATCACTTGCCGCTACCAACCTGACCTGACTTACAGGAAGGGAGCGAGAGAATAGGTCTAACCCTGAGTCTTTTAAGTGGACCCCATCAGGCCTAAAAAGCTCCTGCTTGTCGGCCGTAATGGCATTGTGGCGTATCACGAAACCCTGGGAACCAGTGACACTCGCCCCTACGTCCCTGTTTAACTTTTTCCTAACACTGTTGGCCGTGCTGGCGGAACCCAGGTAACGCCAATGGCATCTAGCTGCAACATTGGACTAACCTAATGTGACTCCAGTGAGCCATGCCCTGATCCAACCAAGTCAAATTGTATAATTTTCTTCTACTAGATACGATGAGTCCACTGATTCATCCTTACTTGTGGGATATTATCCTCCTGCTAACAGGAAGTGGCAAAGAGCACCACAGCAGAGCTGTATATATAGCTCCTCTCTTCTCTCCACCCCCAGTCATTCTCTTTGCCTATACTAAGTAATAGGAAGAGGTAAAGTGAAAGAGGTGATAAAATGATAGTTTTTATTTTCTTCAAGCAAGACTTTTTTTATTTTAAATGGTACCGGTGAGTGCTATTTTTTCCCAGGCAGCAGATGGATGAAGATTTCTGCCTGGAGACTGATGATCTTAGCAGTTGTCACTAAGATCCAGAGTAGTTCCCACAGAATGGCTGAGGAGTACTTGAGAAACTTCAGTGTGAGGAACGTTTTTCATGCTACAAGCATTGAAGTATGTTCAGTCATTTTTTTCTGGAGAGACTGTGTTATTTCAGAACTGGCTGACAGTATTCCCATAAGGGAAGGGGTAAGCAGTAATCCTACATGTGATAGAAGGGTATTACTGGGAACTGTATGTTATGGGCTGAAAAAATGGTTGACACTGATAACATAATGTTTTTTGGGCAAAACGATTTTATGTTTGGAAGGCAATTAACGTTTTTTGTGTAAAGCAAACGTTTTTTACTTTTGATGGCACTGGAGGGTTATCATGGCTTTTTTTAATAGTTGGGTATATGGAAACCCATATGGCTAGGTTCTAGACCGCTTTACAGAGGTTTTTATAAGGCAGTGAGACATCAATGTAGATGGGCGGGGCCTAATTTCGCACCTCAGATGCGCAGTTTAATTCCCCATGCAAGCAGCAAGCTCCAGCTCCGGTGGGCCTAAAAGGAAAGATTTGGCCTAATCGAAGGTGGCGAGGTGCAGGGGGTTGATTGGTTAATTTCATAACGTTTTTGAGTAACATTTTTTTCCATTAAGGGTTAAGCATACCTTACTTCTGGTGCAATCTTAGCTGGCAAGATAAGACACATATATACTAAAATTGGGATAATTATAACATTTTAGAGCAGTTTTGGAAAAATTGTACGCTTTTTTCTCTTAAAGGCGCAGTACCGTTTTTCAGATTGTTATTTTTTTCACTAAATAAAGTGTTTTCAAGCCTGTTTGTGGTCATTACTAGCCTGTTTCAACATGTCTGACATTGAGGAAAGTCAATGTTCTATGTGTTTAGAAGCCATTGTGGAACCCCCACTTAAAATGTGTCCCTCATGTACTGAAAGGGCCTTACATTGCAAAGAACATATTTTAGGTGATAAAAGTATGTCTCAGGATGATTCTCAGTCAGAAGAGAATCAGGTTATGCCATCTAATTCTCCCCAAGTGTCACAACCTTTAACGCCCGCTCAAGCGACGCCTAGTACTTCTAGCGCGTCTCATTCTTTCACCCTGCAAGATATGGCTGCAGTTATGTCTACTACCCTTACAGAGGTATTATCTAAACTGCCAGGTTTACAGGGTAAGCGCAGCAGGTCAGGTATTAGATTAAATGCTGAGCCCTCTGATGCTTTATTGGCCATCTCCGATGTACCCTCACAGTGTTCTGATTTGGGGGTGGGGGAATTGCTGTCTGAGGGAGAGCTTTCAGATTCAGGAAAGATGTTCCCTCAAACAGACTCAGATGTGACGGCCTTTAAGTTTAAGCTTGAACACCTCCGCTTGTTACTCAGGGAGGTTTTAGCGACTCTGGATGATTGTGACCCTATTGTCATCCCACTAGAGAAATTGTGTAAAATGGATAAATATCTAGAGGTCCCTACTTACACTAATGTTTTTCCAGTCCCTAGAAGAATTTCGGACATTTTTACTAAGGAATGGGATAGACCAGGCATTCCGTTCTCTCCCCCTCCTACTTTTAAGAAAATGTTTCCCATATCTGACACCATTCGGGATTCGTGGCAGACGGTCCTTAAGGTGGAGGGAGCTATTTCTACCCTGGCTAAGCGTACAACTATACCTATTGAGGGCAGTTGTGCTTTCAAAGATCCTATGGATAAAAAATTAGAGGGTCTTCTAAAGAAATTGTTTATTCATCAGGGTTTTCTTCTACAACCTATAGCGTGCATTGTTCCAGTAACTACTGCAGCAGCTTTTTGGTTTGAGGCTCTAGAGGAGTCTCTTAAGGTTGAGACCCCATTAGACGATATTTTGGATAGAATTAAGGCTCTCAAGCTAGCTAATTCTTTTATTACAGATGGCGCTTTTCAAATGGCTAAATTAGCGGCAAAGAATGCAGGCTTTGCCATTTTAGCGCGTAGAGCGTTATGGCTTAAGTCATCATAATCCAAGCTTTTAGCTATTTAGGGCTTTAAGGTTAAGACCCTATTCGGGCCTGAACTAAAGGAGATCATTTCCGACATTACTGGAGGTAAAGGTCATGCCCTTCCTCAGGACAAGACGGTTAAAATGAGGGCCGAACAGAATAATTTTCGTTCCTTTCGAAACTTTAAAGGTGGACCCTCTACTTCCTCCTCCGCCACTAAGCAGGAGGGGAATTTTGCACAATCCAAGTCAGTCTGGAGACTTAACCAGACCTGGAATAAGGGTAAACAGGCCAAGAAGCCCGCTGCTGCTACCAAGACAGCATGAAGGGGCATCCCCCGATCCGGGACCGGATCTAGTAGGGGGCAGACTTTCTCTCTTCTCTCAGGCTTGGGCAAAAGACTTTCAGGATCCCTGGGCATTAGAAATCGTGACCCAGGGGTATCTACTAGAATTCAAGGATTCTCTCCCAAGAGGGAGATTTCATCTTTCACACTATAATAAATGGCACCCTTTGTGAGGGCTGAGTGCCTATGGTTGGCTACAGAGGCTATTGTGATAGTAAGACAATTGGGGAGAAGAATGTAAAAGATATGATACAATTTATTACAAACACAAATTTAATCTATAAACATGGATCCATGGTACATAAAAATATATATGCATAAAAACAATTTAAAAATAATAATACGTAAAATTCCAAGGGGAATATATCCCTCCAAGGACAAAATGTCCCCAAAATGGTATACAGAGAATGGTAGAAGTTGTTGGGCTAGACTACCCTCTACTCCATATGGTAATATAAAAACTGGTTAAACAGATTGGTGGAATAGTGTCCACCGATATGGAAAATACAATCTTATGCAGATAAGGATGCAGCTGAACAATATATCATATGTGAACAATATATCATATGTGAAGAGAAACGCAAAAAAGAGACAAAAGTGATCAAAAATGTGATCAAAATGAACTAGTGTGTACACAATCTAGTGTAAAAAAAGTTATCTCAAAAAATGATTGCACAAAAAAGGTAATGTAAAAAATGTGTTACAGATCACATAGCGAATGATGTGTGGTGGAAAAAAATATATATTTATCAAAAGGGAGCAACAAAGTGAAAAAATGAACAATGTAAAAAGTTAAGGTTAGTGAACAATTACAGAAACGTGAACAGTATATTTTCATAAAATGTCACAAATATAAAAAATATAAGATACAAAGTAGAATCAAATCAATGTCCATAAAAATCAGATAGTGATGACGTTATGGCGATCCTGATAAAAAAGTGTATCCAAAAGTTATAATGAAGGTAAGTGATTCCAATAAAACATTTCTTATCCTCCAATGAATCCTAATAATCCAATAGAAAACAGTTCCAAAGCCTCCATAACGTCATCACTATCTGATTTTTATAGACATTGATTTGATTCTACTTTGCATCTTATATTTTTTATATTTGTGACATTTTATGAAAATATACTGTTCACGTTTCTGTAATTGTTCACTAACCTTAACTTTTTACATTGTTCATTTTTTCACTTTTTTGCTCCCTTTTGATAAATATATATTTTTTTCCACCACACATCATTCGCTATGTGATCTGTAACACATTTTTTACATTACTTTTTTTGTGCAATCATTTTTTGAGATCACTTTTTTTACATTAGATTGTGTACACACTAGTTCATTTTGATCACTTTTGTCTCTTTTTTGCGTTTCTCTTCACATATGATATATTGTTCACATATGATATATTGTTCAGCTGCATCCTTATCTGCATAAGATTGTATTTTCCATATCGGTGGACACTATTCCACCAATCTGTTTAACCAGTTTTTATATTACCATATGGAGTAGAGGGTAGTCTAGCCCAACAACTTCTACCATTCTCTGTATACCATTTTGGGGACATTTTGTCCTTGGAGGGATATATTCCCCTTGGAATTTTACGTATTATTATTTTTAAATTGTTTTTATGCATATATATTTTTATGTACCATGGATCCATGTTTATAGATTAAATTTGTGTTTGTAATAAATTGTATCATATCTTTTACATTCTTCTCCCCAATTGTCTTACTATCACAATAGCCTCCGTAGCCAACCATAGGCACTCAGCCCTCACAAAGGGTTCCATTTATTATAGTGTGAATACATTTCTCACACACACACACCAGACCTTGACTTAACTGGCGCTCCTCTCTAAACCTCTCCAACAACAGTATTTCCTCTGTGGGTAGTGGGGGCCCACCTTACATAGGAGCTATAGGTCCTTTAAGCGCTGTGAGTGCAATATTTCTCTGAGATTTCATCTTTCATGTTTGTCTGTAGACCAGACAAAAAGAGAGGCGTTCTTATGCTGTGTAGAAGACCTATATACCATGGGTGTAATCTGCCCAGTTCCAAAACTAGAACAGGGGCAGGGGTTTTACTCAAATCTGTTTGTGGTTCCCAAAAAAGAGGGAACCTTCAGACCGATTTTAGATCTCAAATGTCTAAACAAATTTCTCAAGATGGAGACCATACGAACAATTTTACCAATGATCCAGGAGGGTCAATATATGACCACCGTGGATTTGAAGGATGCGTATCTTCACATTCCTATCCACAAAGATCATCACCAGTTCTTCAGGTTCGCCTTCCTGGACAAACATTACCAGTTTGTGCCCCCCCTTTCAGGTTGGCCACAGCTCCCAGAATCTTCACAAAGGTGCTAGGGTCCCTTCTGGCCGCTCTCTTCTTTGGTGGTTGTCACAGGATCATCTGTCCCAGGGAATGTGCTTCCGCAGGCCAGCATGGGTCATAGTGACGAAGGACGCCAGCCTCTTGGGCTGGGGTGCAGTCTGGAATTCCCTGAAGGCTCAGGGTGTTGGGACTCAGGAGGAGTCCCTACTACCAATAAATATTCTGGAACTGAGAGCAATATTCAACGCGCTTCAAGCGTGGCCTCATTTGGCCTTGGCCAAATTCATAAGATTACAGTCGGACAATATCACGACTGTAGCGTATATCAATCATCAAGGGGGAACAAAGAGTTCTCTAGCGATGATAGAGGTTTCCAAGATAATTCGATGGGCAGAGACGCACTCTTGCCATCTATCAGCAATCTATATCCCAGGAGTGGAAAACTGGGAAGCGGATTTTTTCTAAGTCGTCAGACTTTTCATCCGGGGGAGTGGGAACTCCATCTGGAGGTGTTTGCGACATTGATTCGTCAATGGGGCACACCGGAATTGAATCTGATGGTAACTCGTCAGAATGCCATACTTCCTTGTTACGGATCCAGATCAAGGGATCCCCAAGCAGTATTGATAGATGCTCTAGTAGTACCTTGGTCGTTCAACCTGGCTTATGTGTTTCCTCCCTTTCCTCTCCTGCCTCATCTGATTGCCAGAATCAAACAGGAGAGGGCTTTGGTAATCTTGATAGCGCCTGTGTGGCCACACAGGACCTGGTATGCAGATCTAGTGGAAACGTCATCTCTGCCACCATGGAAACTGCCACTGAGACAGGACCTTCTCATTCAAGGTCCGTTCCAGCATCCAAATCTAATTTCTCTGCAGCTGACTGCCTGGAGATTGAACGCTTGATTTTATCTAAGCGATGATTCTCTGAGTCGGTTATTGATACCTTGATTCAGGCTCGGAAGCCTGTCACTAGGAAAATTTACCATAAGATATGGCGTAAATATCTTTATTGGTGCGAATCCAAGGGCTACTCATGGAGTAGCGTTAGGATTCCTAAGATTTTGTCCTTTCTCCAAGAAGGATTGGAGAAGGGATTATTGGCTAGTTCCTTAAAGGGACAAATTTCTGCTTTGTCAATTTTACTACACAAGCGTCTGGCGGATGTCCCAGACGTTCAGTCTTTTTGTCAGGCTTTAGTCAGAATCAAGCCTGTGTTTAAATCTGTTGCTCCGCCATGGAGTTTGAATTTAGTGCTAAATGTTCTTCAAGGGGTTCCGTTTGAACCTATGCATACCATAGATATTAAGCTTTTATCTTGGAAAGTTTTGTTTTTAGTTGCTATCTCTTCCGCTCGAAGAGTTTCTGAGCTTTCTGCATTACAATGCGACTCGCCTTATCTTATATTCCATTCTGAAAAGGTGGTTTTGCGTACTAAACCTGGATTCCTTCCTAAGGTTGTTTCTAATAAGAATATTAAGCAGGAAATTGTTGTTCCTTCTCTATGTTCTAATCCTTCTTCTAAGAAGGAGCGTCTGTTGCATAATCTGGACGTGGTTCGCGCCTTGAAGTTTTACTTACAAGCGACCAAGGATTTCCGTCAAACATCTTCTCTATTTGCTGTTTATTCTGGAAAGCGTAGGGGTCAAAAAGCTACGGCTACCTCTCTTACTTTTTGGCTGAAAAGCATAATCCGTTTGGCATACGAGACTGCTGGACAGCAGCCTCCGGAAAAGATTACAGCTCATTCTACTAGAGCGGTGGCTTCCACATGGGCTTTTAAAAACGATGCTTCTGTTGAACAGATTTGTAAGGCTGCAACTTGGTCCTCCCTTCATACCTTTTCCAAATTTTCCAAATTTTATACTTTTGCTTCTTCGGAGGCTGTTTTTGGGAGAAAAGTTCTTCAAGCAGTGGTGCCTTCTGTTTAGGTATCTGTCTTGTCCCTCCCGTTCATCCGTGTCCTGTAGCTTTGGTATTGTATCCCACAAGTAAGGATGAATCCGTGGACTCGTCCTATCTAGTAGAAGAAAAGGAAATTTATGCTTACCTAATAAATTGATTTCTTCTATGATACAACGAGTCCACGGCCCTCCCTGTCAATTTAAGACAAATTATATTTTTTGTTCAAAACTTCAGTCACCTCTGCACCTTTTAGCTTTTCTTTTCTCTTCCTATACCTTCGGTCGAATGACTGGGGGTGGAGAGAAGGGAGGAGCTATATATACAGCTCTGCTGTGGTGCTCTTGCCACTTCCTGTTAGCAGGAGGATAATATCCCACAAGTAAGGATGAATCCGTGGACTCGTCGTATCGTAGAAGAAATCAATTTATCAGGTAAGCATAAATTTCCTTTTTGTTAGGTCAAGGGCTGGGACCACTCCAATATCATTCCCTCCCAAGTGAATAATGATGACGTTGGGTTTACCCCACCACCTGTGAGCATCCTGTAAGACACCTGGTAGTTGTGGCCAGCACATGCTCCTGGAACCTAACCACCTAATAGATATAAGTACTTTCAAATTCCAACAATTAAATGCAAACATGCTACACTTTCTAATGTCTGCTTTAACCTTTTCCTCCCTTCTCTTTAGTCACAACTCTTCCATTCACAAACAGCACTCAGAACATTCATATTTCTCCTTCCCTTCTACCTTCCCCCCTCTACAACACACATGAACTTTATTCCTATCTCACATCCCTCAGCCAGCCATGCTTTACTGATCCTAAACTTAAACACTCACATAAGACACATTCTCATCTCCTTTCACTCACTTTCTTTCTTTTTCTTGCAGCTGGGGATGTCTCGCCTAACCCAGGTCCACCCTCTGCTTCCCTCAGATCACTACCCCAAATGACACCTCATACACCTTGCACACGTAACCCTCTAAACCTCATTAACTGCACCTCTATTAGTACACCCCAATTCTCGTGTGCCCTTTGGAATGCACGCTCGGTATGCAATAAGCTTATATCTATTCACGACCTATTTATTTCTCGTTCACTTAACCTGTTAGCCCTGAAACTTGGCTTTCCTCCTCTAACACAACTGCTGTAGCCTCTCTGTCCTATGGCGGCCTGCACTTCAGTCACACTCCCAGGCCTGGAGCACAAACAAGGAGGAGGAGTAGGAATTATCCTGTCTCCTCACAGTACCTTTCACTGCATTCCTTCACCCCCTCTCTTTCCTTCTCATCTTTTGAAGTTCACGCTATCCGCCTCTTCTCCCCTATAGCTCTTCATGTTGCAGTTATTTATCGGCCCCCTGGCCCAGCATCACAATTTCTGGACCACTTTGAAGCCTGGCTTCCACATTTTCTCTCTTCTAATGTCCCCTCTCTCATCTTAGGGGACTTCAACATACCCCTTGATAAGCCTAACACACCTGCTGCCTCTAAACTTCTATCCCTTACCACCTCTTTAGGCCTGTCCCAGTGGACAACATCTCCAACACACTGTGAAGGCAACTCCATAGACCTGGTCTTCACAAATCTCTGTGCTGTTTCCAAATCCCTTAACTTTCCCTTTCCTTTCTCTGACCACCATCTATTAACTTTCTCTCTCACTCTACCTGCTACATCTTTGCAAGCCCCCAAAAAACTGCTACCTCACAGGAATTTAAATGACTTGGATCTTACAGACTTTTCCACTCAACTGAGTCCTTTGCTCTCTGACATTTCATCCCTCTCCTGTCCAACCCTCGTGACTCTACAGTATAATTCAGCACTAAAATCTACACTTGACAAAACTGCACCCTCCACTCTTCGACGTACATCAATCACTCAACGGCAACCGTGGCACACTAAACAGACCAGATATCTTCAGCGATGCTCACGGGCCGCTGAACGGCAGTGGAGGAAATCACGCACCTTTGCTGATTTCCAACATTATAAATTCACCCTTAAGTCCTACAACTCTGCGCTCAGCCTGGCAAAACAAGTCTATATCAGCCTGGCAAAACAAGTCTATTTCTCCTCCCTCGTGTCATCTCACGCATCCAACCCCAGAAAACTGTTCTCAACCTTTAACTCCCTTCTACGTCCGCCTGCCCCCCTGCCCACTACCAACCTCACTGCTCAAATTATTGCTGATCACTTCAAAAATAAAATTGACACCATTAGAAAAGAGATCTGCACCTCGCACCCCGCAAACCCAGCAATCCTACCCACCCCTTCTATTAACAAAAATCTATGCTATTTCCCTCCTGTAACAGAGGAAGAAGTCTCTGCACTCCTATCCTCGGCTCATCTCACAACCTGCCCACTTGACCCTATTCCTTCACGACTTATTCCCCCTCTCTCTGCTTCACTAACCCCTACCCTAACTCATCTCTTTAACCAATCCCTCACTGCTGAAACATTTCCTGACACATTCAAGCATGCGTCAATCATACCAATCCTAAAAAAGCTCTCGCTTGACCCCTCCACGCCTTCTAACTATCGACCGGTCTCCTTACTTCCCTTTGCTTCAAAATTATTGGAACGACTAGTCTATAATCGGCTAACTCAATTTCTCACAACTAACTGCTTACTTGATCCACTACAATCTTGTTTCCGCCCTAAACACTCAACAGAAACCGCTCTTGCTAAAGTAACAAATGACCTGTTATCAGCCAAAGCAAAAGGCCATTACTCATTACTAATTCTTCTTGACCTGTCCGCAGCTTTTGACACGGTTGACCATCCTCTCCTCCTAAAAATACTACATTCATTTGGCATCCGAGACACAGCCCTCTCCTGGTTTGCATCATATCTTTCAAACCGCTCGTTTTCAGTTTCCTTTAACAACATATCTTGTGATCCTATGCCTCTCTCAGTTGGAGTACCGCAAGGCTCTGTCTTAGGTCCCTTGCTTTTCTCTCTTTATACATCCTGCCTTGGAAAACTTATAGTCTCCTTTGGATTCCAGTACCACCTATATGCTGATGATACCCAAATCTATCTTTCCTCTCCTGATATCTCTCCCTCTTTACTCAACCAGATTTCTGACTGCCTCTCTGCAATTTTCTCTTGGATGTCTTCACACTACCTCCAACTCAATCTGTCCAAAACTGAGCTGCTTCTTATTCCCCCCTCTTCGAGACATCCAACACCTGACATTTCTCTGATGGTTGGAGACTCTATTCTCAACACCTCACCCCAGGTCCGCTGCCTTGGGGTCACACTAGACTCAGAACTCACATTCAACCCACATATACAAACGCTTACCAAATCCTGCCGGTCACACCTACGCAACGTTTCCAGAATTCGTCCCTTCCTTACTCAAAATACTACAAAAATACTTATTCATTTCCTCATCCTGTCACGCATTGATTATTGCAATCTACTCTTAAATGGCCTTCCAAAACACCGCCTCTCCTCCCTCCAATCTATTATGAATGCTTCTGCTAGAGTCATCCACCTAAGCCGACGATCTACATCAGCTGCTCTGCTCTGCCAGTCTCTGCACTGGCTCCCCATACACTCCAGAATACAATTTAAAGTATTAGCCCTAACCTACAAAGCACTTAACAGTCTAACTCCCAACTATATCTCCTCTCTCATCGCGAAATACTCCCCATCCCGTCCTCTTCGATCAACCTCTGACCTACGTCTCTACACTCCTGTTATTTCTACATCCCACTCCCGCCTCCAAGACTTCGCACGTGCTGCTCCTGTCCTCTGGAACTCTCTATCCCGCTCCATCAGACTGTCTCCAACCTTGTATAGCTTCAGAAGATCCTTGAAAACCCACCTATTCAGAGAGGCTTACCATCTCTCCTCCATCCCGCATCCGAACCAAGCTAATACATGTACATGAACTGCCTGACTCACTGCTGCAAATACAACCGATGTAACAAGCTACCCCAACCTTATGTCTCTGCACCCTAAACCTATAGACTGTGAGCTCTCCGGAGCAGGGCCCTCTTCCTCCTGTGCTAGATTTGTTTAGTCTTGTTATGTTTTGTATTGTATCACAAATCTTTGTCATTGTATACCCCTATCATTGTACCAAGCGCTACGGAATTTGGCGGCGCTATACAAATAAATGATAATAATAATAAATAGCTCTGCCCGCACATAGAAAAAAAATATAATTTGATACTGGACATCTGGGTTAAATACACACAGGGAAAGGGCCACCCACCATGTAACCTCACGCAAACCCTAACTCTTATTATTAGTGTGAAACTGGGCAAACATACAATTTGCAACGGATGGACCGCCATCGCCCTAGGTGCTGAATGCTATGGGCGGTCGTCCCTTCCTGGGCAGCATTTGTGGCCACCCCAATTCTAAAGGAATGTGGCGATATTTTAGAAGGGTCTAGACCTGCTAACTGTACTGCCCGGGCCAGAAGTTTACGGAATTGGTAAAGTGATAGGGAGGACCCATTGTTGTGTATAAGGAATTGGCCAGCTCCCGGGGTTTCAAAAATTCTCCTAATGTTACTACAGGGCAGCAGGAGGTATCTTTTTGAGCTGGGAAAGTGAGCCATGCCCCTTTAGCCTCCTGATCAGTTTTAGAGCGAGGAATTAACAGCAATACTGTGGATGGGTAAATTCTGATGTGACTTAACTGTATACCCCTAGTAAACTGTGTCTTATTAGGGGATAGTAATTCGCCAATTCGTAGGGCCTCCGCAAAAGCCAAAACGAACGCTGCCTTAAACAGCAACACCTCATAAGTGGTAGAACACACTTCAGGCAAAACCGCCACCAGCCGCTCCAACCGGTCAAGCGTAATTGGCTCTGTACTATCTGATTTTTTTCTCCTGGGACCTCCCCCAACCTTTCAGGGCCTGCCTAATAAAAAAGTAATTAGTCGGATCCGGGAATCCTAGAATCTTATAAAAGAATGACAATGCCGCTAAGCAGGATTGAATCGCTCCCTTCCTCAAACCCGTCATCTGTAACCGTGCCAGCCATTCACACAGCATCACCTGAGAGGCACCTGTGGTGTCAACCTTGCGAATACTGCAAAACTCGTCCCATTCTTTCCATAGTCTAACATAGGACCGCCATGTCGCTGGGGCGAGAGAAGGGCGCACTAAAGGAACTAAGGAAAGCCAGGATCCACCAACTGCCAAAGAAAATCGGGACAAGTTAGCCCGTCTTTGGCTGCAGGAGGTGCTAATTTCCTAAAAGTCAGACAATCAAACCTGGAAAGGGCGTCTGCTAAAACATTGTTAACCCCTGGGACATGCCTAGCTTGAAAATGTATATTAAGCTGAAGGCATCTCAATACCATGTGGCGCAACAGACGAACCATGGTAGCGGAAGAGGCAGATAGCCTGTTAATGGAATACACAACACTGATGTTATCAGTCCAAAATATTACTGACTGATTCTGCAGGCTCTGCTCCCAAGGCTTGACTGCCATGACAATGGGAAATAACTCAAACAGCGTGAGGTTCCTTGTGAAGCCAGAGTGACCCCATGCGGCCGGCCATGGACCTGCACACCATTCCCCTTGAAAATATGCACCGTAACCGAACGCTCCTGCAGCGTCAGTAAACAAATGCAGGATCTGGCTAGAAACCAGACTGGAGCGCCACACGCTGACTCCATTAAAGTGTATTAAGAAAGCCTCCCACACTTTCAAATCCTCAACCATATCCCGGGAAACTATGATCCTATCAGACACTTTGGGGTTACCTTTGAGCTTCCTTTCCAGTCTCCTATTGAAGACTCACCCATGGGAATGACCCTGCATGTAAAATTAAACAAACCTATTAGGGAGTGAAGCTTCCTTAAAGATATGTATGGTTTTGTAATAGCTGTCCTAACTGAATCTAGCATTTCACAGACTTTATCTAAAGGCAATCTATACAACATAGCTGAGGTGTCAATCTCTATCCCTAGGAAAGTTAGGTTTGTACATGGGCCCTGAGTCTTATCGTCGGCTAGGGGGATTGGCCCATCAGGCTTCTCATTTCTGACATAATCTGCAAACACCTGCTAGACCCCCTTTCCCCCACTAGCAAGAAGTCATCTTAATTAGTGGGTCACGAGTCTGTACCCATTATCTTGGCTATCACCCAATGCAAGAATGTGCTAAAGTATTCGAACAGTAAGTAAGAAATAGCGCAACCCATTGGTAAACAGCGATCTACGCAATAGCTACCCTCGAACTTACAGCCCATTAGTGAAAAGGAATTGGCTTCGCCAATAAAGAACCTCTACTTGCCCCACGAACCAAGTCAAGCACCCTATCGAATGAATGTACCAAGCTCTACTCAGGATCAAAAATGTCATTGAGTTCCCTTTTGGGGGAGGAGAGGTGCTGAATCAATCGAAACTTACCCACCTCCTTCTTTGGAGCCACAACTAATGGTGAGATAACCAAATCGGGAAGAGGCAGTTCAGAAAATGGTCCCAGGATCCTTCCCATGGATATTTCCTTTGCAACTTTTCCATAACAACACCCGGATGTTGATAGACAGACTTCAGGTTACGGTGAGTGTGTGTGAACCGGCAACCATGGATTTACCCACAGGGATAACAAAACCGTACCTTAAGCTCGCCAGGAGGAGGCCTGGTGCCTGGTGGTCGGGGTATGCACGTAACCATGGGGTGGGCACTCTTAGCCGCAGGAGTGAACTTAGCTCCTGTTCTCTTGGTGCTGGGGGTCTTTTTACTGTTACAGTCAGCGCTGGCATGGTACCATTCACAAAATTTGCATATGTGTCTGTAGATACAAGCACTGCCCTTCTCACCCCTTTTCTCCTGAAAGGCCCAGCATTCCCTCCCCCTACGCCTACCCCTGCTTAGAAAACAGGTTCCCTGCCCCCTAGAGGTTGGCGGAGGAGCTGGGGATCTCTCTGAGCCTAAGCGTGACCATAAATGCATCTCTTGCTACCCAAAGGCTAGGATATTACTACCGGCCATCTTTCTCCTAAACTCAGAGTCATAATCTCGCCATACCCCCTCCTTTATGATATTGATATTTCCAGTGAATAGTGGCGGAATGTTTCAGAAGGGCCTGTTCCTGATTGGGGTATTTATCCAGGTAGCATGACGAAAGTTTTCTGAAACATTTCAGCCACTCGTCAATGGTCTTGGGCCTTTTCACTCTTTTTGGACCCGTTCCATCTGAACTCCTTTCTTTCTGCCTATGAACATCTACTGAAAGCTCAAAAATATTCACATACCGCCCTTCCTGTATTCTTCTAACAATTTTTTTCTTCAAGTGGGCATGGAGTGAAAATATTGGACGGGGTAAAGTATGCCTTCCATCTGAGTAGTGTGGATCGGTAGAGAGAAAGGAGGTGCAGGGCCTACACCACCACTGCCCGCGATGAGTCCGGGGGTCAATTCCTCATAGGCCACTTGGCCTAGGGTGGCTGACCGCATGTCCGCATGCTGTGGCATAGCGTAGTCCATCCGACCTACCTCCGAATGCCCTTGGCAAACAGCTGCCGGACTGGAGACAATTACCTCGGTGATAGGAAGTGTTGAAAGCCTGGGAGGGGGACCGGAATCACTAAGGCCCACAATTTTGTTAAAGGCCACATTAGAAGCCGCATGGCTTAGTGGAGTAACGGATTTGAGTGGGCCTGTGTGATCTGGTGCTCTGCTAAGTTGTGTAGCCGAGGGGTTAATCCAGTGGCTACCTGGCCCACCATAGGGGCAGTGGTCATCTTCAGTGGCAGATCCAGAGCCTGGTCTCGGGAGGGGCACTTCCAGATTTTTTTGTGTCGGCGGACAGAAAATAATGAGTGCTTATAGAACAGACTATTTTTTTTAACCTATCGTACAGCTCTAACCTTATTTAAAAACAGTCACATTTGTCTTTCCAAATTATGGATT
Source organism: Bombina bombina (assembly GCF_027579735.1). Lineage (NCBI taxonomy): Eukaryota > Metazoa > Chordata > Amphibia > Anura > Bombinatoridae > Bombina > Bombina bombina. The sequence continues at coordinate 1,108,324,074 of NC_069501.1, read as the reverse complement.
TAAAAAATTAGAAACAGATGACATTTAACCACATATAACTTTATTATTTAACAGTTTTGTAGACTTTTTTATCAGGAGTTTGTATACTGATTATAGAACAGAATATTCACAGACAAAATCGTAACAAACCATACACAATTATGTGCAAAAAGGTAGAAATATACTGATAACAGTGTCACTTTCCAAACACTAAAAGCAACAGAGTGAGGCTGGACTAACCCCAAATGCAAACAGCAGTTGCAGAGAAACTGCTATGTTTGCATCTGAAGGGTTAAAACCTGAGGGACCTGGCACCCAGACCACTTCATTGAGCTAAAGTGGTCTGGGTGACTATAGAGTCCCTTTAATTTTGCCAATAAAGCTTGCAATCTACTAATTATGCAAACCCTTTAAGTGACATAATGTATAGATTCAAATCAAATAATAAAAGCAGGGTCATAATCTTAAATAAAATGTTCCAGACGAATGCCCAAATAAACAGTATTGCATAATTGCTGTTACTACTTGGCAGTCTGGACACTACAGTATAGAGTGATAACAGAGAATATAGAATATAAGCAAAAAACAGACATCGCTATATAGCACCATATATAAATAAATCACACAATCTATACTTAAATCTATAAAATATATAAGTTATTAGTAAGTTGAATGAGGACGTCAGAAATGTCACCACTGCATATCAAATATTGCTACACAAATTCAGTGACCTAAACACAGAGTGTAAACAATATATATAATAAGTCGCATAGAAAAAAATCCCAAAATTCCCTCACAATAGCAGCTGCAACCCAGGTATTACAGCTGTTAGTATAACCTCTGTATTAGAATATAATTCTTACTTTTAACATTGCTCTGCCAGTAAAAATGTACCATGTGGTAGAAGAGCTGTGTATTGAGTCAGATATAAACACACAGTTTTAGCTAAATTCTAGGTTCATCAACTAAAAAATACCCATAGCCTTCTATAAACCTGTAACAAACAATGCTCAAACAGCACCTTAGTTTCCTTGTGCCCTTAATAGGGTTCCCTGGTGACCGGTGGTACAGAGGGAACTGCAATCCTCTCTCATATGTCAGTATAATGAAGTTCCACAGTACCCAGGATTCAAAAGAAGAAATTTATTTAGGTACAAACAGTAGCAACGTTTCGGGAATAATTCCCTTAATCATGCATAGCATCAACAGGTGATTACAGAGCTTATATAGGGAACATTTTAACCCTTCACATTTCTTAACACCATATATTAAACACCTTATGTTAGAAATAGCGCCATCTAGTGAAAATTACACAATAGTGTGCCTTTAATTTTAATAAAAACTACCTTATAATTAAAAACATGTATTTCAACCTGTTAATCTCATTAAAAACAAAACTTAAACAGAGGATATTATGAGTTATACTTAATAGGTTATATTTTATTTTAAATTCATTATTACAGAAACACTGCTAGATCAAGCTCCCTATTTAAACCCATAGGGGTCATTGTATTCAATTTGTGGATCCAAAAGGATTCCTTTTGTTTTAGCAGTTGTTCCCTATTGCCTCCTCTACGCAGCTTGCCTACACTGTCGATGACCTGCCATCTTAGCTGGCTGATACTGTGTCCAGCCTCTAAAAAGTGACTAGACACAGGTGCATCGGTATCTCCACATCTGATATTCGACTTGTGTTGGCTCATCCTATCTTTCACCTTTCTAGTAGTTTCACCCAGGTAAATCCTGGAACACGGACACTTAATAAGGTAAATGACATAGGATGAGTCACACGTGTAAAAATCCCTGATCATGAATTTCTTGCCTGTTAGGGGATGTACAAAAAACTCGCCTTTAATTACAGCATTACAGCTCGCACACCCAAGACAAGGATATGTGCCAGTTTTCTTAGTTGTTATATACTTTTGGTTCATTGTCTTCCTGGGCCCTACATCATTTCTTACTAGCTTATCTCTCAGGTTAGGTACCCTTTTATAAGCCATCATTGGGGGCTCCCTAAAGGCATCAATATCAGGGTTACAATTTCTTAATACATTCCAGTGCTTACAGATGATCTTGGAGATATCCTTGCTATAGGGGTTAAATTGAGTCACACAGACCATACGCTGTGAGTTTTTCTCTTTCCCAATAGTAATTGGTTTCTCTTCCAGGATCCTCTCCCTTTCTTTATTGATTAAAGGATCCGGATAACCCCTTTCTTTAAACCGGACTGCCATTTCATCAAGTCTCTGTTCAGCCACCTGTCTGTCAGTCACTATCCTTTTTACTCTTAGCATTTGGCTACGTGGGAGAGAATGTTTTAATCTGTTAGGGTGATAGCTGTCAAAAGCCAATAATGTGTTTCTGTCTGTTGGTTTTTTATGAATGTCCACATTCAGAAGACCATCCATATTCCTGTAAACCACAGTATCAAGGAAGACTATACTTTCCTCACTGAAGGATAAGGTGAATTTAACACCATTAACTGCATTGTTCAGCTCTTCAACAAAGGAGAGGAGGGTTCCAATGTCACCCCACCACACGCCAAACACATCATCTATGAAGCGCCACCAGGCTGCTCCATATTGTTTAAAAAGTAAATTCTCATAGACAAATTTCTCTTCTATTTGTCCCATAAAGAGGTTGGCGTATGATGGGGCGACATTGGAACCCATGGCTGTCCCTCTCACCTGTTCATACCATTGGTCTGCAAACAAAAAGTAATTGTGATATAACACAATCCTTAATAATTCCTCTAGAAATGCTAATTGTGGCATAGTGTACATACCTGTGTGTTTAAGAGTATACATACTTGATTTAATTCCACTTTCATGGTTTATAACTGTGTATAAACTACATACGTCTAGAGTAAATAATATGTACTTTGTATTCTGTACAGATAGATTTTTAAGTTTAATTAAGAAGTCACTGGTATCTCTGATATATGAGGTCAACTTTAATACTTCAGGCTGAAGTATTTTGTCTAAATAAGTGGCAATGTTAGTAAATACAGAGTTGACTCCTGCCACTATGGGGCGACCTGGAGGTCTTTCAATATTTTTATGTACCTTAGGTACTGTGTACAGAATAGGAGTTTTTGGCCATTCAATGAATAAATATGTATACAAAGATTTATCAATTATGTTTCTTGCCAACGCTCTATTTATAACAGATTTGATTTCCTTTTGGATGTTAAACACAGGATTAGTATTTAGCTTTCTATATGTGGTATTATCTTTAAGCTGACCCTCTATTTCTGTTATGTACAAATCATTTTGTACATTTAAAGAAAGGGGTTATCCGGATCCTTTAATCAATAAATAAAGGGAGAAGATCCTGGAAGAGAAACCAATTACTATTGGGAAAGAGAAAAACTCACAGCGTATGGTCTGTGTGACTCAATTTAACCCCTATAGCAAGGATATCTCCAAGATCATCTGTAAGCACTGGAATGTATTAAGAAATTGTAACCCTGATATTGATGCCTTTAGGGAGCCCCCAATGATGGCTTATAAAAGGGTACCTAACCTGAGAGATAAGCTAGTAAGAAATGATGTAGGGCCCAGGAAGACAATGAACCAAAAGTATATAACAACTAAGAAAACTGGCACATATCCTTGTCTTGGGTGTGCGAGCTGTAATGCTGTAATTAAAGGCGAGTTTTTTGTACATCCCCTAACAGGCAAGAAATTCATGATCAGGGATTTTTACACGTGTGACTCATCCTATGTCATTTACCTTATTAAGTGTCCGTGTTCCAGGATTTACCTGGGTGAAACTACTAGAAAGGTGAAAGATAGGATGAGCCAACACAAGTCGAATATCAGATGTGGAGATACCGATGCACCTGTGTCTAGTCACTTTTTAGAGGCTGGACACAGTATCAGCCAGCTAAGATGGCAGGTCATCGACAGTGTAGGCAAGCTGCGTAGAGGAGGCAATAGGGAACAACTGCTAAAACAAAAGGAATCCTTTTGGATCCACAAATTGAATACAATGACCCCTATGGGTTTAAATAGGGAGCTTGATCTAGCAGTGTTTCTGTAATAATGAATTTAAAATAAAATATAACCTATTAAGTATAACTCATAATATCCTCTGTTTAAGTTTTGTTTTTAATGAGATTAACAGATTGAAATACATGTTTTTAATTATAAGGTAGTTTTTATTAAAATTAAAGGCACACTATTGTGTAATTTTCACTAGATGGCGCTATTTCTAACATAAGGTGTTTAATATATGGTGTTAAGAATTGTGAAGGGTTAAAATGTTCCCTATATAAGCTCTGTAATCACCTGTTGATGCTATGCATGATTAAGGGAATTATTCCCGAAACGTTGCTACTGTTTGTACCTAAATAAATTTCTTCTTTTGAATCCTGGGTGCTGTGGAACTTCATTATACTGACATATGAGAGAGGATTGCAGTTCCCTCTGTACCACCGGTCACCAGGGAACCCTATTAAGGGCACAAGGAAACTAAGGTGCTGTTTGAGCATTGTTTGTTGCTATCTTGCGTTATTGGACTGCAGCACTTACTTGCACCTACATCTATTTAAAGTAAGAAATAATGGATAAATTACCAAATACTGATGGTACAAAGACTTTTACTTATACAGAGGTAGATGCTGCTAGAATTACCACACTGATCAGAGGATCCAGAGATTTTTTAAAAGAGGCCCCTGTGGAAAAAAGTACCAATGATTATGAAAAGCTGAGCAGAAAGAATATGGCATGGGAATTACATGCCATTACACTAGCTGAATACTTTCGAGTGAAGCGGATTCCAAGAGGCCTCCGGATGAATACAAGACCTACATTGTTAAAGGATCATAAAGAATATTGCAGCAAGTTTGAAGCTATACTTAATAAATGTTCATATGATTTGATCATTCTAACAGTGGACACTCTTCAACAGGAAATAGAAAAACAACAAGCCCTGATCGATCAGGGTAAGGAAGAGTTAAAACAAATCTTACCGGCAGATGACTTCGATAAGAAAATCAAGGATATTGATGAGAAGATAGCCATTCAGAAGAAAGAGATCCAAAAATGTAAAAAATCTAAATTCCTAAGGGATGAACAGGATTACCAGCAAGGCAGAGTATACAGATGGCAATCGGAGGGATCCGATTGGCCACAGAGGTCAGCTGGTTACAGAGGTCGGAGACAGGGTCGCGGACGAGGACGTCATCCACAGGCGACAGGAGGAGATGCACATGGTTCCGACTCATCAAATGGATCAAGTTTTTTAGAGTCAAGCGACGAAGCTGTGATGTCATCAGGCGAGGCCACAGGGGGGGCCGCAAACATCGGAAAAGCAAAAGCACGCCGCAGACAACCAGCCAGGGAGACCAACAAGAAGAAGATACCATAAAGCAAGTAAATAACGTTATTAACGTATCTGACTTTACATTGACTGAAAGTGAACTTGCTTTATTGAATAAGGGACTTACATTCTGCCCTGTTAAAAATATTGACCTATTTGAGCTTGAAAAAGATATGTTCAAATTCTTTAGGAGTTTAAAATTGAAAGCTTTCTTCTCTAATAAAAATCCAATTTATGCAAAAAATTCCTCTATTGATAAAGCAAGTAATATACTAAAACTTAAGGGCACTGGTCTGTTTAAAAAGACAGGACAACAGAAAGAGTTAGAGGTGGCGCCTACGGCTAGCTGTCTTAAAATAAATTAGAAAGTGATAATTTATAAGATCAAATAATGTGATTAAACGTTATAATGTAAAAAGGTGTTTTGTGGAAATAATTTTACCAAACAAAAGTATTGGAAGAGTGAATAAATAAAATATTTTATTGAAAATAGATATCAATCTAAATGTATTACAACACAATAATGATAGTATATAATGTGTTCAACATAATAAAAATTATTGGATACGTAACTTGGTGGCTGGATTCTATAGTATGGATATATATTTACTAGATGCTGGTTAGATATCCAGTGAACGAAATATACTCCAAAAAAAAAATATATAATAATAATATCAATAGACACTTAAAAAGGCTCAAAAAAAGAAAAAAATCAAAATCGTTCAAAAAGAACAAAAACAATAAGAAAATTTTGAAAAAATAAGAAAAAAATAAGAAAAAATGTGAAAAAAATGTTTGAAAAATGTAAAAAATATATAAAAAATATATGAAAAAATAAAGAATGTATGCAAAAAACAATGTTTCTGTTTAAAATTCACGTTTTAAAATTGCTGCAGCGGAAAAAAAAAAAAAGGGGTAATAAAAACTGACACTTGAAGCTTTGTGTGCAATCAACTTCTTTGGGTATGATTGTGTTACTGGATGTATATGTAAAGTCTCTAGGTTCCCACGTGGATCTTTTAATCTTCACAACAATCCTAGGAGTTATGTATCATTTCCTGGAAAAGTTTACAATGTTGCTAATCTTGCACTAAAGCCATAAAAACTTGTAATCCGAAAATTTTGATAATATGTATCAATTTCAATATTAGTATTGAAAGTAAGGTATATATGAGTCTTCTTCTGTAACAATGTTGTAAATTCTTATTAAGATGCAATTCCTTTTGAAGCGGAGCAACCAATGTTGTTTCAAAGGGGCTCACTTGCAGTTTTAAGGTAAATCTCTTTACATATATTTATATGTGTTGCGTGAAATCTTTTCAACAGGGGCAAGAATTCTTTCTACAATCTTGTGTATGTTATATTATCTTCATAGACATACAAATGAAAAGAATTTCTTACCCGATCCTATAGTAGTTCTGTTTACAGTGATGCCGATAATAGTGTGTAGCGGCGTTTTTCTCCGGACCGGAAGTAGCTGTGTAACGAAGGGTCCGATCCTCACATACCTTCCTTAATATCGGTGAAAAGGTGAAGGGAATCTTTTTCCGCGATCTGCCAAGAAGCTCCTATCGTCCAGTGAGTTGAAGAGTTTCCACTTTCAGAAAAAGCCGAAACGCGTAGAAGATAACCAGCTCCAGCATTTACTCTTCAAATAACTGGCCAGTTATAGTTTTCTTCTGCTCCCAAAACCGTCCATCTGAAAGTGGAAACTCTTCAACTCACTGGACGATAGGAGCTTCTTGGCAGATCGCGGAAAAAGATTCCCTTCACCTTTTCACCGATATTAAGGAAGGTATGTGAGGATCGGACCCTTCGTTACACAGCTACTTCCGGTCCGGAGAAAAACGCCGCTACACACTATTATCGGCATCACTGTAAACAGAACTACTATAGGATCGGGTAAGAAATTCTTTTCATTTGTATGTCTATGAAGATAATATAACATACACAAGATTGTAGAAAGAATTCTTGCCCCTGTTGAAAAGATTTCACGCAACACATATAAATATATGTAAAGAGATTTACCTTAAAACTGCAAGTGAGCCCCTTTGAAACAACATTGGTTGCTCCGCTTCAAAAGGAATTGCATCTTAATAAGAATTTACAACATTGTTACAGAAGAAGACTCATATATACCTTACTTTCAATACTAATATTGAAATTGATACATATTATCAAAATTTTCGGATTACAAGTTTTTATGGCTTTAGTGCAAGATTAGCAACATTGTAAACTTTTCCAGGAAATGATACATAACTCCTAGGATTGTTGTGAAGATTAAAAGATCCACGTGGGAACCTAGAGACTTTACATATACATCCAGTAACACAATCATACCCAAAGAAGTTGATTGCACACAAAGCTTCAAGTGTCAGTTTTTATTACCCCTTTTTTTTTTTCCGCTGCAGCAATTTTAAAACGTGAATTTTAAACAGAAACATTGTTTTTTGCATACATTCTTTATTTTTTCATATATTTTTTATATATTTTTTACATTTTTCAAACATTTTTTTCACATTTTTTCTTATTTTTTCTTATTTTTTCAAAATTTTCTTATTGTTTTTGTTCTTTTTGAACGATTTTGATTTTTTTCTTTTTTTGAGCCTTTTTAAGTGTCTATTGATATTATTATTATATATTTTTTTTTTTTGGAGTATATTTCGTTCACTGGATATCTAACCAGCATCTAGTAAATATATATCCATACTATAGAATCCAGCCACCAAGTTACGTATCCAATAATTTTTATTATGTTGAACACATTATATACTATCATTATTGTGTTGTAATACATTTAGATTGATATCTATTTTCAATAAAATATTTTATTTATTCACTCTTCCAATACTTTTGTTTGGTAAAATTATTTCCACAAAACACCTTTTTACATTATAACGTTTAATCACATTATTTGATCTTATAAATTATCACTTTCTAATTTATTTTAAGACAGCTAGCCGTAGGCGCCACCTCTAACTCTTTCTGTTGTCCTGTCTAGCATCCAAGTTTGCGAATTTGTGAGATTTTTTGCAAACCTAGAGGTAGGCCAGTCTGTCTCACAAAACAGTTTGATACACACCCCTTGTTTCCTGTTTAAAAAGAGTACTTTTATCCCACCAGAGGTAAATGGCAGCGTTGAAACCTTTGTAAAATTGGTAAATACTGACCTAGAAAAATTGAAAGAACAAGTAAAATACAGGTCAAAAACATGTAAATCCAATTTGCCAGGGGATCAACGGGCTGCCATTGAGGGTTTGAAAACCAAAGATGTTACAATTCGTAGAGCTGATAAGGGTGGTGCTACTGTTCTTTTAAAAAATGATTTGTACATAACAGAAATAGAGGGTCAGCTTAAAGATAATACCACATATAGAAAGCTAAATACTAATCCTGTGTTTAACATCCAAAAGGAAATCAAATCTGTTATAAATAGAGCGTTGGCAAGAAACATAATTGATAAATCTTTGTATACATATTTATTCATTGAATGGCCAAAAACTACTATTCTGTACACAGTACCTAAGGTACATAAAAATATTGAAAGACCTCCAGGTCGCCCCATAGTGGCAGGAGTCAACTCTGTATTTACTAACATTGCCACTTATTTAGACAAAATACTTCAGCCTGAGGTATTAAAGTTGACCTCATATATCAGAGATACCAGTGACTTCTTAATTAAACTTAAAAATCTATCTGTACAGAATACAAAGTACATATTATTTACTCTAGACGTATGTAGTTTGTATACAGTTATAAACCATGAAAGTGGAATTAAATCAAGTATGTATACTTTTAAACACACAGGTATGTACACTATGCCACAATTAGCATTTCTAGAGGAATTATTAAGGATTGTGTTATATCACAATTACTTTTTGTTTGCAGACCAATGGTATGAACAGGTGAGAGGGACAGCCATGGGTTCCAATGTCGCCCCATCATACCCCAACCTCTTTATGGGACAAATAGAAGAGAAATTTGTCTATGAGAATTTACTTTTTAAACAATATGGAGCAGCCTGGTGGCGCTTCATAGATGATGTGTTTGTTTAAGTTTTGTTTTTAATGAGATTAACAGGTTGAAATACATGTTTTTAATTATAAGGTAGTTTTTATTAAAATTAAAGGCACACTATTGTGTAATTTTCACTAGATGGCGCTATTTCTAACATAAGGTGTTTAATATATGGTGTTAAGAAATGTGAAGGGTTAAAATGTTCCCTATATAAGCTCTGTAATCACCTGTTGATGCTATGCATGATTAAGGGAATTATTCCCGAAACGTTGCTACTGTTTGTACCCAAATAAATTTCTTCTTTTGAATCCTGGGTGCTGTGGAACTTCATTATACTTCTATAAACCTGGATACCATAACTGTATACCAGTAACACCTGTATTTAGCAAGTTCATGTATATTAGATATAACAGTCCTGTTACTAAAGCTATATCCCATGTATATTATAGTGTACCCCATGCACTGAATATTAGGCCAAGAATCTATTTTATCCTATGTATACCTACTGTATAACATATGTACTCAACCCAAGGCACCCCCACTATAAGAGATGCATCCCAGGATTTTCCACAGAAATCTATCTCTCTAGTAGTATTACCGCAGTACAGTACCTCAGCATATCAGGCATACTCCAGACTCCAGTATTAGATCTGTAGCTGTGACATTTACTGGTTATCAGCTGTACCCGGTGCCTAAAACACCTGATATTATGATGTGTTTTAGGCACCGGGTACAGCCGCAGCTATATCCCCAGTAGCAGACCCGCACCTCAGGCGGTACTCACGTGTGTTGTTGCGGGTCCGGGAAGCTGATTGGGTCCCAACAAGCAGGATGAGGCCGGTGTGTATGAGGCACAGAGCAGGAAGAAGCAGGCGGGGAGCCATCCTGAGGACAGAGTAAATAACTTACTCTATACGTAACTCACACAGTGTCCTCTGAATATGGCTCAGAGAAGGCGCGATCCTTCCACATAAGTCCGCTCCGCCCCCTGACTCTCACACTTGCATTTCCCGGCCGCGGCCACCACATCTGTCTGCAGCTGAGCTGCTTTAGTCTACTAACTTTGTTGCCTATGTGGCGGCCCAATCTGGCCCTGTGAAGCTGCCGGCCCACCGGGATTTTTCCCGGTATCCCGGCAGCCCAATCCGGTCCTGTAGGGAATAGGGAAGCCCTCTCTCAGGGAAGCCCTCTCTCACTATATTCTCGGGGGGGGGGGCAATTGCCCCGTTGCCCCACCCCTGGATCCGCCAATGGGTCATCTGGTCAGCAGTAATTGCAGAAGCAATGGTGGAAAGCATGGATGCAACAGCACCTGCCGCAGTATCGGGGAGTGCAGTAAACAACTGCACAAATGATGATGAAATGTCTTGGGGGGTCAAAGTGTGAGTATGCCTTGGAAGAGGTGGAGGGTTTAGATGCTCAGGGGGGGTCCCAGGTATCATCCGTACATGGCTTTGTAAATGGACAGCTGAAGGGTGATGGATATCAATCACAATTGTATTGGAAAGTGTTTTAGCTTGTTGTGGGGAAATGGATTTTGAAGGGGATGCAGGCGGGGGGAGAATGAATACAATATCTTATAATTCTTGGACACTTATCTGTTGATCCAGTTCACTACAGACGGAAGAAGGATTCTTTCCATTCCTGAATCTCAAAGGAAGAGCAGAGGAACGCTTGGAACGCCTCATGGTGAAAAGATGTTTAGAGCAACTTGGCAGCTTCTTGTCCTGAAGTAAAAGAGGAAGAGGAACTCCAGATTCATCAGGACAAGAGGTAAGCCACTCCCTGTCCATGCAACATTGTTGCAAATTCTATCCCACTCACTGACAGCCTTAACCCTTATGACGCTGCAAGCCTATCTGGCTCTACACTTCCCTTGTTTTAAAGGGATATGGTATATGCCAAGTTATTCAAGTTTATTTTAAACACCTTGTCATATACCATATAACTTTAAAACATTATACATTTATTTTAATAATAAGCATACATTTTATATTTAATATACATTTTATATATATATATATATATATATATATATGTGTGTGTGTGTGTAATTTATTTAAATATGTTTTACATGTGTTTTTCTGATGAAATCCAGGTCTGCTGTGACTGATTCTTCCTTCTAGATACCTTTTTTGTGATTCCAGCTGCCTTTCTATATCTCATCCTGGATGTTATCTTTCTTTCTAAAGTTCTGTATTTACAAATCTAGTTGTTATCCTCTCTCCCTTCCTACTCTATACCCATGCCTCAAATCACAATCACTGTAAAAATTGGCGTTATCATTTCAACTACTTGCACACACTTTATTGGAGTCATATTTGATTCTGCACTTACATTTAACCATTGCATTCTTTCTTTAGCTGGCTTTCTCCTAAAACATGTCACCACATTTTACCCTTTTCTTTATCAAGACGTTGCTAAAATCATAATTTGTTCTCACATTATATTAAGCTTTGAGACTACAAGTCCATCCTTGATTTCCTATCCGTCTTCTGCCTACCATCTTGAATGTCTCTGTTATACTGATTGCTTATTCATTACTTCTCATCTGTCTAACAGTCCCATCACTGTCTTATCCCCCAGAATAAAGTTTAAAACATTGAGCCTAATATAAAATCCTTCCCACATACGTTTCTACTATGCCAGTTCTAAGGAAGTGCCCTCCATTATTAACTGAAGAGCAATTAAACCAACTATCCTAAAGACAGTACTTGTTTACACTTTCCGATTTCTATGCAGTGTAAGGGGAGGGGTGAAGAATGTGAAAGGTAGGAAGAGTGAAGGATGATGCCTTCAACCAGTACTCCCTGCACCATCAATATTTTACTTTGGAGTCATCTTTCTACATCCCAAAAATGTATGGTCTAGATCCATCGATGCCCACCCTTTAGCTCTAATGAGGACGTACTCAAACTGCCCTTTACCCATTATGTCTCCACACTCCTTGATGTAGAGGATTTGTGAAGTTTCTGGTGACTGGAGAACCACACATGTTACTGTGGGTACTAATATAAATTTACTTGCAGAGCCATAGTCATATAAATCTTCAGTTATGGGAACCTACACATGTCTTCCATTATATAATCTTGTGGACCTGAGTGATGAAAGTTATGTGGCAAATTATTTATACTATTTTATTAATGAATGGTGGTGTTTATTTAAATATACTTGGCATTTAATATGATATATAATGGTTTAAGTTGTTGGCCTGCAAAAAAACAAATTTAACATTAATTAGACACAAAGGTTAATATGTGTTACATCTAAAAGACTTTTCACTCTTCTCCAATAAAGGGAGATCAGTTTACCAGCCACTGACAAATCAGGCCTAAGTCCCAGTTGCACTTCCTGTTAGATTCCCAATCAAAATGTAACAATTTTTTAATGCAAAAAAATATATTTTTCAACTTATTTTTATTAGGGAGGAGTACAATTACAATACAGTAATGAAAAGATATACAATAGAAAACAGAGATTATAATGAACTATCACTAAAGACTGTGCACATGTGGGGCAGAGAAGGCCACAACAAAAACACAGAGACAATAAAGCAGGATTGAACTATATAATGCAACAAATGGGGCATCTCAAGGTTTAAAATAAAATATATTCACAATACATCTAAGATTCAACAGTGGGCTTTACTGAAATAATAATACTACTGGCCCATGGTAACTCTGTACAGGTTATCAGACATTGCCCTGTGAATTAATCTTGTAGTGTCCACAACATGGGGGGTGAGCTTCTGAATATCTTCAAACAGTACCGCATCTGATACAAGGAGTAGTAAAAGCACAAATAGCTTGAATCACTTGAAGCCCACACTGTCTCGCCGAAATTGCCAGATTAATATCTCTGCAAACCTCGAGCAGGCCAACCAGGATGATATTAAACCCCACAGCATGCCTTAATCTGTGATAGTGCTCAAAACTGTGGTGGACCTGGGACACAGGATCACCTCACTCGGGTCCAGGACTCCAAGTTGCGTAAAAGCAGATGCATCAACAACAGCATTGTAGAAGCACTCCGTCTCTATATAAACAGCAAATCTGTCACCATGGCTTCTTTGTAAGCCTAACTTTAAGACATCTAGGTTATCGGTTGACAAGGGGACTGTAGAAGGTGCCAGATAGATTTTCAGGTGGCATTTTTTGTTGGAACCATAAGAGTCAGTTCTCACTTGATTATTTTGACTAGTTACCCTAACTTCATCATACAGGTTTAGGCAAGAGGCTTGTATGTCATCTAGGAGAGGCATAAACAATGCAATCAATTGTTTAGTAATAGTGTGCATGTCTTCTTCCATGTTGCAGTGTTGCGCAATGCATTTTAAACAATGTCAGTCTAACGTCCTGTTCATGTCTTCCGGGGCTCATGATAGATGGAATTCTAAATCCAGTAAAGTTTCCGGGCATCCAAGTTGCCAAGGAGAGATAGGATGGCTAAGGATTAATGTTAGATTAATCCAGGAGGTGGAAAACTCTTTTCAGCGTGTGTAAGTTAAATTAAATGGATAGTAAGCACCAAAAATGTTAATGTTTAAAAAAAATAGATAATCCCTTTTACTTACCATTTCCCAGTTTTGCATAACCAACAGTGTTATAGAAATGTACTTTTTACCTTTGTTATTACCTTGTATCTAAGCTTCTGCTGACTGCCTCTTTATCTCAGATCTTTTGAAATACTTGAATTTCAGGTAATTAATGAGCACAGTGTTATCTATAAGAAACACATGAACTAACACCCTCTAGCTGTGAAAAAAATGTCAAATGCATTTCAATGAGAGGTGGCCTTTAAGGGCTTAGAAATTAGCATATGAGTCTACCTAGGTTTAGCTTTCAACTAAGAATAACAAGAGAACAAAGCAAATGTGATGATAAAAGTAAATTAGCAAGTTGTTTAAAATTACATTCCCTGCAGGCTTTACTACATGAGAGAAATAAGAAATTTAACAAATATATAAACCAATTTATTAGAATAGTGTGCACAGCCACCAGGATATGCATTGCACGTCATTGGAAAGTGGGACCACCCACATGGGATGAGATAATTACCCAAATCAAACACTTTTATAATATGTATGAACAGGCATCTTATATTCAAGACACCCAGACGATCTTTCAAAAAAACATGGTTTTATTGGATAATGTACAATACACAGGACTAACAGATAGGCTATGATGTTCTTGAGGAGGATAGGGGTGGACAAGATGATAGCTTCATGGTAACAGAAAGATAAATAAGGATCCGGTGGTCCGGCAGGAGGGACCTAATAACTAGGAGATGTTAAGATAAGCATCCAATCTAACTCTACATTCTTTTCTTTACTTTATTTTATTTTATCTTTACGATTTTAATTTGTATTTGTTAATTTTGTTTCTTTTTTCCTATTAAATGTGGGCAGCAATCTGAACTTGACTGCTGTGATATAGTATACCCATTGCATGTATGACTCAAATCCTAACTTTTTAGAAAATTAATCTAATCTACCTCTAAGACTTGATTAAAGGGACAGTCTACTCCAGAATTGTTATTATTTTAAAAGATAGATTATCCCTTTATTACCCATTCCCCAGTTTTACATAACAAACATGGGTATATAAATACACTTTTTACCTCTGTGATTACTTTGTATCTAAGTCTTTGCGGACTGCCCCCTTATTTCAGTTCTTTTGACAGACATGTATTTAGCCAATCAGTGCCCTCTCACTTGCAAATCCAGGGCATGGTCACAGTGTTATCTATATGAAACACATGAAATTACGCCCTCTAGCTGTGAAAAACTGCCAAATGCATTGAAATAAGAGGTGGCCTTCAAGGTTTTAGAAATTAGCATATGAGACTACCTAGGTTTAGCTTTCAACAAAGAATACCAAGAGCAAAATTTGATGATAAAAGTGAATTGGAAAGTTGTTTAAAATTGTATTTCCTATCTAAATATTGAAAGTTTAATTTTGACTAGACTATCCCTTTAACTTTTTAAGGATCAGACCATTTTTCAATTTCCTTCCCTTAAGGACCAGGGCTATTTTTACACTTCTGCGGTGTTTGTGTTTAGCTGTAATTTTCCTCTTACTCATTTACTGTACCCACACATATTATATACATTTTTTTCTCGCCATTAAATGGACTTTCTAAAGATACCATTATTTTTATCATATCTTATAATTTACTATAAAAAAATTATAAAATGATGAAAAAATGGAAAAAACACACTTTTTCTAACTTTGACCCCCAAAATCTGTTACACATCTACAGCCACTAAAAACACCCATGCTAAATAGTTTTTAAATTTTGTCCTGAGTTTACAAATACCCAATGTTTACATGTTCTTTGCTTTTTTGCAAGTTATAGGGCAATAAGCACAAGTAGCACTTTGCTATTTCCAAACCATTTTTTTTTTTTAAATTAGCGATAGTTACATTGTAACACTGATATATGTCAGGAATCCCTGAATAACGCTTCACATGTACATATTTTTTTTAGTTTACAACCCAAAGTATTGAACTAGGCCTATTTTGGTATATTTCATGCCACCATTTCACCGCCAAATGCGATCACATAAAAAAAACTTTCACTTTTTCACAAACTTTAGGTTTCTCAGTGAAATTATTTACAAACAGCTTGTACAATTATGGCACAAATGGTTGTAAATGCTTCTCTGGGATCCCCTTTGTTTAGAAATAGCAGACATATATGGCTTTGGCATTGTTTTTTGGTAATTAGAAGGCTGCTAAATGCTGCTGCGCACATCACTTAATTTAAGTGTAGAGATCAGCCTCCCAACTGACACATCCCACCCCCTGGCCCCTCTATAACCCTTTCTCAAACAGCTCTCTTCCCTCCCCCACCTCACAATTCTCACCACCATCTTAAGTACTGGCAGAAAGTCTGCCAGTCCTAAAATAAGTGGCTTTTTTTAAAAAATATTTATTTTGCAGTGATGGATCCCCCCTTAGCCCCCAACCCCCCATACAGCTCTCTAACCCACCCCCCTCTACCTATCTTCTACCATCTTGGGTACTGGCAGCTGCCTGCCAGTACCCATTTTTCCATAATAAATGTGTTTGTTTGGTTTTTTTCTATGCTAAAGCATTTTCTGTAGTGTAGATGCCCCCCCCCCCCCCCAACACCCTACTACCCCTCCTCCTCTCCGATCTCTTTACAAAAATTAATTGAATTTTCCTCTCCATCCATCAACTTAATGAAGAATGCGTGCCCCCCCCCACCCCGTGCTTCTGATGTCTTGCGCGCACTGCAGGGATAGGAACAGGAAGTCCCTCCAACGATGGGCTGCCCACCTGCCACCCTGCTATGGCTCCCACCCATCAACAAACAGCACCATTGCCACAGAGTGGCCCTCTCTGCATTGACAACTCTGCAACTCTATTTCTGCAGTGCCCCACTCATGGGACATGCAGAAATAGCGCAATCTTGCTATTATGAGCGAGATTGCGGCATATAGAAGCCCAGGGTACGACGTTGGTCGTTAAGGGGTTAAGATGTATTATAACCATTGGTTTGTATGCAGAATCAGAAATACGTGATATATTCTTTGTGACTCACATATTCATGTAACCACTTTCATACATTTTTTATTTGCCTATTCGCATGGGTAAAACCAGTTACCTGTATCTACTATCAGATTGTTTCTTACTAAGTTTACCTCTTCTATTTTATGAAAACTCAATAAAAAAATATGTCAACATAAAATTACATTCCCTATCTGAAACATAAAAATGTAATTTGGACTTTACTATCCCTTTAATAACCCTTGATTTCTGTCTTTATTTCAAAATATTAGTTTGAATCTTTGCAAAAGAAAAAAAAGTAATGTGTGCTAAAACTATTTTCTTTATTTGAGACCAGGGGGTATATTTATTAAATGTTGGGCGGACATGATCCGCTGTAGCGTATCATGTCCGCCCAACATCGATAAATACGCTGTCAACAATGCATTCATCATTGCACAAGCATTTCTGGTGAAATGCTTGTGCAATGCCACCCCCTGCACATTCGCAGCCAATCGGCCGCTAGCAGGGGGTGTCAATCAACCTGATCATATTCTCAGAGGTGGTGGATGAGTTAAGAAGCAGCGGTCTTAAGACCGCTGCTTCATAACTTAAGTTTCAGATGGACATGAAACTTCGGGGGTAGATTGCAGCATCCGCTCAGGCCTGGATTGACCATAGGGCATGTCGGGCAAATGCCCGGTGGGCCGCCCTTTTCACCATAACCACACAGAGTGCTTAATCAGTGGTTTAATCGGGCAGCTAAGTTTCCCACGTGTTACATTCTTAGATGCATAAGGGTTGTGGTGGGTGGAGCAGGGCGGCCCTGCGTCAAGTAGGAGCTGTACTTCTGTATGGGCTGTGTCGGACTGTCCTGAAATCAGCAGGCCATGTGTGTCCCGGACTCCTCCTTCCAGGCCGGCGGCCGAGTGATCACCGCATTCAGTCACTTCAGCAGTGCTTTGTATCTATGGCAAAAATAAGAGCATGTCCTATGCGGCTGATGCAAATATGTTTCTGACACGGCCTGTGCCCCCTCGCTTAGGAAGGGAAAAAGCAGTAACCAGCAGCCCTGACTTAAACTAAAAGCATAAGGTCAGTGACACAAGGATTTAAAACTTCTGTTTAGTAATCAGTAGTGCAGGTAGTCTAGGAGGAGGAAGCAAAGGGGGTACAGTATGTGAGTCAGATTGCCTATAAGGATAGTGAGGGCCGTATATATACACAGGAAAAGTATAGGGGGGGAATGCCCAGAGTCAGATGTGTAATTTTCAGCAGATAATGTGATATAGGCAAAGGGTTTTTTTTTTTTTTAAAGTTAAAAATGGTCACAAACTATTGAATGGTTTGATTTTTGATATAATAATAGCCTAAACGTTTAATAAGATATCTAGCTGTGTCTTATAAAATACATTTAGTCATAACATACAAATGCCAATACAATCCACAGCCTATACTGTAAATAATAAGAGCCAGTTATACTACACTGCAAATTCCATATTTTATTATGTGTGTGTGTGTGTGTGTGTGTGTGTGTGTGTGTGCGTGTGAGGTCTCTGTGTGTGTGTGAGGTGTGTGTGTGTGTGTGGTGTATGTATGTGTGCGGTGTATGTATGTGTGCGGTGTTGGTGTGGATGTGTGTGTGTGTGTGTGGTGTTGTATGTGTGCGTGTGAGGTCTCTGTGTGTGTGAGGTGTGTGGGTGGTGTATGTATGTGTGTAGTGTTGGTGTGTGTGTGTGACTGTGTGTGGTGTATGTATGTGTGTGGTGTTGGTGTGTGTGTGTGACTGTGTGTGGTGTATGTATGTGTGTGGTGTTGGTGTGTGTGTGTGACTGTGTGTGGTGTATGTGTGTGTGTGTGTGGTGTTGTATGTGTGCGTGTGAGGTCTCTGTGTGTGTGAGGTGTGTGGGTGGTGTATGTATGTGTGTAGTGTTGGTGTGTGTGTGTGACTGTGTGTGGTGTATGTATGTGTGTGGTGTTGGTGTGTGTGTGTGACTGTGTGTGGTGTATGTATGTGTGTGGTGTTGGTGTGTGTGTGTGTGTGGTGTTGTATGTGTGTGGGGTGTGTGTGTACAGGTAAATAAGAAGTGGTGAGCAGAGGGAGTGTGGGGAGTGGGCCTCTATGACACAAAATGCCCGGGCCTTTTTTTGGTCCCAGTCCGGCCCTGCATCCGCTGCTTGATAAATCTACCCCTAGATCTTAGTTTTCTTAACTTCTGTTTAAAAAAGTGTTTTTTCCATTATATTATAACAAAATATAGAGGGTTTTTTTTTTGTAGGACCCAGCTTTATCAATGTTACAAGATGCTGATAGAAGAATAGATTAGTTCATCTTCGTTGATACAAAAGGTGAAATGTCTCATTAAACAAACAATATTGCATTTTTATTATTGCCTTATAAATGGGTACATACTTTTCACGGTATAAAATGATTCATTTTCCTGTTCTGGTTTCAATGTAAAAAATATTAATCTTGAAAACAACCTACTGATTTCTGAGAGGGTATTGTGTTCTGCCATTAGAATTATAATTTTGAGCAGATACAATGTAGTTATTATTTTGCAAGCACCAACTAGCACATAAACAGAAATAGTCTAAAACTATATAGCTTCAGAATGAAGTCAGCGATTTGTGTACATCATAGAATCTCCATAAAAGAGCCTTCAATAGACATAGAATGTGGGTGCAATATACAATATGCTAATGGCATCTCTATTTCATGCTGATAAGAAGTGTATAAACTGAACACCCACCATGCGCTTCTGGACAATGAGGGGAAATAAGGTGACATAATAATATGAACATAGATAAAGAAATACAATATATAGTTTGCCATTTGAACACCCACTTCATTTTTTATAATACGTGATTGAATTTTTACATCAACCATATGATATCTATAGGGTCATTTGTCCCCTAATTTGTATTAAAGTAAATGTCAATTTAGATGAATCGGTGCTTAGTTTTTATTAATCCTATTAAAAACAAGGGCACTTTAATTCATCAAAATTTACATTTCACTTGTTTTCTTCAAATACTTACCTTTTAATCCTGACAGCCCGCTGCAGCGTTTCCTCTTCGCGGGTCCAAAATGATGAAACCGGCTTCCTCCAATCACGGCGTTGCCTCAGGCCAAGATTCCCCCGAGAGGGAAGCCGTGATTGGAGGAAGCCGGATTCCTAATTTCTGACGTATGAAGAGGCTTCAGACGGCCGGGGGGGAATCAATGGAGCGTCTGTGAAGATTAAAAGGTAAGTATTTGAAGAAAACAAGTGAAATGTAATTTTTTTATGAATTAAAGGGATAGTATACACTTATTTTCATATAACTGCATGTAATAGACACTACTATAAATAATAAGATGCACAGATACTGATATAAAAATCCAGTATAAAACTGTTTAAAAACTTACTTAGAATCTCTCAGTTTAGCTGGAAAGCCCACTGCAAGTGGGAAATAAGACACCCCCTTCTTTTTCATATGAAAAGACCCTTTACGCAAACAGGAGCAAGCTGGAGTAGGTAGCTGACGGTATTCTCATAAAACTTTGGGGCTTGGTTCGGAGTCTGAAAATCAGAGCAATGTTATTTAAAAATAAGCAAAATTATACATTTAAAAAAAAAAAAAAAACTTTATGGGCTATATAAATAGATAATCTACAAAACATTTATGCAAAGAAAAAATGAGTGTATAATGTCCCTTTAAAGTGCCCTTGTTTTAATAGGATTATTAAAAACCGGGCACCGATTCATCTAAATTGGCCTTCACTTTAAGAAGACTCGGTTCCTGCTAATGTGTAGTCTCAGCTGTGTTGTTTATTTTTGTTGTGTAGTTTCCTTGAACAATCCATTTCATGTCTCAGTCGTGTCTAGTGTAGGGTTGGCAAGTGTTTTTTAAAAGTCTGCCCAAATTAACAATAATTAAAAAAAAAAAAAAATTCTCGTGCTCATGATACCCTAAAGTCAAATTAATAATACTAATAATATAATGCGGATAGGTCATACAATTTAAACAACTTTCCAATTTTCTTCTATTTCCAAATTTGCTTCCTACTCTTTGTATCCTTTGTTGAAAAGTATACCTAGGTAGACTCAGGAACAGCACTACTGGGAGCTAGCTAGTGATTAGTGGCTGTATATATGTCTCTTGTTATTGGCTTACTGATGTGTTCAGCTAGCTCAGAGTAGTGCAGTGTTTTTTAACCATAGTCCTCAAGTACCCCAACAGGCCAGATTTTCATGATTTGAGAGATGAGCAATGGCACCACTCTTATTACTCTGAGGGAACACTTTATTTAAATGTATAGAATATAACCTAATATGTAATTATACTGTGTAATAGTGTATAGGTGCTGAGTATCAGAGAGAAACATATACAAAAACAATTCCAGCAAGAAAGCTGGACAGGATACTAACCAGAAAAAAACACTCTGCCCTCATATGTATGGGCTTAGTGTATATAGGTTTTAAAATATATCAACTTTATTAGTTTTATTTTAAAAGGGTTACACACAATAAAAACAGTTGCAGCAAGTAAAAGTGGTTTTCAAACTAGTGTAGTGAAAATAGTGGATAGTTACAAATTCTTATCCTGAATTGATATCACGATTAAAATATTAGTTGCTCCACAGATTAGAGGTATATCATGCAAAAAAGTTGATGTTAGAAAGTGGAGACTCACAGCTTTCCAACAAAGGGTTGCATGCCTTTAGAGTTGCCTATCCTGCCTTCTAAACAAACTTGACCAAGACTAGGCATGTAGAGACCTCTCTATTAAGAAACATCTCTTGACTCCTATTCATCCGAGTGCTCCGCGAACACCCAGCGCCTCGCTTGGAAGTGTTCTCCAAACTTTCCAAGCGAGTGCTGCGTTTGTTTGGAGTGCTTGCCAAATGCAGCCTCAGAGAGACAGCAGGACAGAGCTTATAATTAGGAACTGTCTCTCTCCAATATGACAGTTGGGAGGTCAGCAGCTGGAATGTAATTTAGCCTTAGTTGTCTTAGCAGTTCTTCACAGAAAAGCCTTTTTGCTCACATTATCTAGAATTGTGACATCCAGGTACAAAGGTCACTGAACTTTGTTTTAAAAATGATATGCTAATTCTTATTTAAATGGACATTAACTAAATATTCCTTTCTTTAAAATGTGTGCTTTGTCCCATGCTCCCCAGAGAGACCAAAAAGCAACACCTGTATCCTAGGTTTTCAAAATGCTGCAAATTGCATAATTAATTTATTTGATGTGCAGCATTTGCAGGTGAAATAATCTGGGACAAAGCATAATTTGACACAAAAGCAAGAGGTATTTAAAGTCCTTTTAAGGGATAAAAGCATATACTTCTGTTCCTTCCATACCTCCTTAAACTGATATTGTGGATGTGTTGTATTATAGTCCAGCTGAGGTTAAGTAAGTAGGTATCTTTGTTAACAGGAAGACGTACTGTAAAAAAACTTGTAGCAGTGCCAAAGGAGAAACTTGAGCTCTTCGATGCTCCGTATTACCTTCTAAATTATTCAGGCATTTCCCGGATCTCATTATATGTTCATTGGGGTTATGATACATTTTAACAGAGGAAAAGAATAGCTTTTTATAAATGTCCTTTTAGACACGCTGGTGTGGAATAAAGGACTATCACGCTGATACAAGGATCGACATTACATTTTCAGGATTATACTATGGACATATTAAAATGGGGAATTAACAATGGAACTAATTAAAAATAATTCCAAGTTTGTTTTTTTAGTAAACCCTCTCACTCAATGGTATATTGTTTTTATATTAACTGTTCTTATAAATTAAAACTATTATCGAGTATTATAAATACAAGGTACATGACAGTGCAGTAATATAATGCTTTAGAGCATGTTTACTGGGTTGTAACTTGTGTATGTATTGTAGTAGAGTGTGTCTGTTGTAGGGGAGTGTGTGTTGTATGAGAGTGTGTGGTGTGTGTGTATGTGTGTTATATGACAGTGTGTGCGGTATGTGTGTGTGTGTTTTATGAGACTGTGTGTGGTGTATGTGTGTGTTGTATGAGAGTGTGTTGTGAGTGTGTGCGTTTTATGAGAGTGTGTGGTGAGTGATTGTGTGTGTGTGTTGTATGAGACTGTGTGTGTGTGTCATAATGACACTGTGTGTAGTATGTGTTGAATGAGAGAGTGTGTGTGTGTGTGCTTTAAGAAAGTGTGTGGTTTGTGTGTGTGTGTGTTGTATGAGAGTGTGTGGTGAGTGTGTGTTTTATGACACTGTGTGTAGTATGTGTTGAATGAGAGTGTGTGGTGTGTGTGTTTTAAGACAGTGTGTGCGGGGTGTGTGTGATGTATGAGAGTGTTAGAGGTGTGTGTGTTTTATGAGAGTGTGTGGTGAGTGTGTGTTGTATGAGAGTGTGTGGTGAGTGTGTGTTGTATGAGAGTGTGTGGTGAGTGTGTGTGTCATATGACACTGTGTGTAGTATGTGTTGAATGAGAGTGTGTAGTGTGTGTGTTTTAGGACAGTGTGTGTGGGGTGTGTGTGTTGTATGAGAGTGTTAGTGTTGTGTGTTTTATGAGAATGTGTGTTGCGTGTGTCGTATAAGCATGTGTGTGTTATTACCTTTTACAACACTTTCAAGTTTGACTAGAATCAGGAATAAAGTATGCACACATTTTAGTCATGTTGACAAATATTGCACCTATCTTGTATATTACTTCAGAAATACTTTCAGATCAAGAATAAAAATAGAGTCACAAATATATGGGATCATGGCACTGGGACTTAGGGGGAAAAAAGTTTGAATAACCCTGCTTTAGTGCATTTTATTGTTGCAGGTAATTGTGTTTAACTTTCACAAAGGGGTTAAATGCATAATTAAACTCAGTCATCGGGTGAGCTGTCAAGCCAGTCATTAGCAGGATAAAGCTGTTGATTGGTGGTTATGTGTGTATGCCGGTCTTGATTGGCTCAGTGGCAATGTTCTGTTCAGGAGCAGATTTCAACTTTGTTGAAACCCTTTGACAGGGTTAAATTAAGTTACCGGTGAGCTTTTTTTTATTTTACTTACATGTCCTTTTAACTATATATGTATTTTTAAATCCCAGGATAATTTTAGTAGCACTATTTTAGCTGTGTTATAAATAAAGTTTGCCATGGCAACATCGCTCTTCAACCCAGTAGCGTAAAAATAGAATATCTACATTTAGATGACAAATATATTCCATCCTAACTTTTTTTGTACCTAAAATAGGAAATAGCATTGACAATTTGATGTCTACAAACTAGTCTGCTGAATGTTTAGTTGAATTTGTTTTCAGTAGCATCATTATTTTATAATATTGCTATATTTTATTGCATGTTCTTAAAGAGACAGTCAAAATTATTAACCTTTCATGATTCAGACACAGAAATCCTAAACAACTTTCCAATGTATATGTTATATAATGTGCTTAGTTTTCTTGGTATCCTTTATTGAAAAGCCTAGGTAGGCTCAGGAGCTAGCTGCTGATTGGTGGCTGCACATATATGCCTCTTCTCATTGACTCAAACCAACATGCTGAACTTGCACCCAGTAGTGCATTGCTGCTCCTTCAACAAAGGATCCCAAGTAAATGAAGCAAATTTTAAAATACAAGTAAATTGAAAGTTTTTTTAAATTGTATGCTCTATCATGAAAGAAAACATATGGATTTCATGTTCCTTATCAGGGGTGGACTGAGACCAACCAGGGCCCCCAGCCAAAAATTAGGGATGGGCCAGGTCCTATGCCCCTCCCTCAATCCACCGCCTGCCTGTCTCACCCCACCAGTGCTACAGACCTCCATGGACAGGGTCCCCAACATCAAAGGCCAGGGACTCCATACTCCAGGTCCCTCCCAGCCACAGACCCTCCTCCCAGTGCCCCCACCCTCCAGGGATCCCACACAACAGTTCCCCCAGAGCAACTGACCTATTTAGACACAGGGCCCCCACACCAGAGACATGGCACCTTCTCTGCCTACTCATAGCCACTTAGTTACTGTTAGCCCCTGATCATCTGCTGCTCCACCTCATAACCATTTGCTTGCCTGCTGATGTCTGCTTCCTCAAAGTCACACCTGCTGCACTAGCTAATTTAACAAAATGTGACTGTGAGCAGCACACTAGGAGCCCCCCCCCCCCCCTTCTGGGGCCCCCTTACGTGCAGGGCCATTGCAAAACTGCTCAGTCCACCCTATATAAATTTGTTACATTTAGAAAAATATATATTATTGAATGGTTTCATATATGATTTCAATATAGCCAACCTTATCTAATGAAAATCACATTCATTACTTATTTGGAGCAGTGAAGACATTTTTACAGATTGTCATAACCAAAATGTGCAAATATATATATTTTTATATAAGCAAAATTCAAATATGCAAGCTTTATCAAGAGACCTTGAAATAAATGCAATGGTTCCCATACTAGTTCTTTTATATCATAGGCTCTAGAGATATTATTTGGTCACTTATTAATTATACACATTGGGATTTTGGAGACTGTTTGTATGCTTCTATGTAGCATGAACAAACTTTATTAAACATGATAAAAAAAATACAATATGAATGCAACACTGGGAGCAATAAAGCAATTTCAGAAAGTAAAGAAAGTTATAAACAACAGGTGATAAAAGGGACACAATGAGAGTGTGTGTGTGTCTAAATTTTTCTTTCATGACTCAGTTGAACTCCCAATTTCTCCAACATAGGTGTGTCCGGTCCACGGCGTCATCCTTACTTGTGGGATATTCTCTTCCCCAACAGGAAATGGCAAAGAGCCCAGCAAAGCTGGTCACATGATCCCTCCTAGGCTCCGCCTACCCCAGTCATTCTCTTTGCCGTTGTACAGGCAACATCTCCACGGAGATGGCTTAGAGTTTTTTAGTGTTTAACTGTAGTTTTTTATTATTCAATCAAGAGTTTGTTATTTTGAAATAGTGCTGGTATGTACTATTTACTCAGAAACAGAAAAGAGATGAAGATTTCTGTTTGTATGAGGAAAATGATTTTAGCAACCGTCACTAAAATCCATGGCTGTTCCACACAGGACTGTTGAGAGCAATTAACTTCAGTTGGGGGAACAGTGAGCAGTCTCTTGCTGCTTGAGGTATGACACATTCTAACAAGACGATGTAATGCTGGAAGCTGTCATTTTCCCTATGGGATCCGGTAAGCCATGTTTATTACGATCGTAAATAAGGGCTTCAAAATAGGGCTTATTAAGACTGTAGACTTTTTCTGGGCTAAATCGATTCATTATTTACACATATTTAGCCTTGAGGAATCATTTTATCTGGGTATTTTGATATAATAATATCGGCAGGCACTGTTTTAGACACCTTATTCTTTAGGGGCTTTCCCAAAGCATAGGCAGAGCCTCATTTTCGCGCCGGTGTTGCGCACTTGTTTTTGAGAGGCATGGCATGCAGTCGCATGTGAGAGGAGCTCTGTTACTTAGAAAAGACTTTCTGAAGGCGTCATTTGGTATCGTATTCCCCTTGGGGCTTGGTTGGGTCTCAGCAAAGCAGATACCAGGGACTGTAAAGGGGTTAAAGTTCAAAACGGCTCCGGTTCCGTTATTTTAAGGGTTAAAGCTTCCAAATTTGGTGTGCAATACTTTTAAGGCTTTAAGACACTGTGGTGAAAATTTGGTGAATTTTGAACAATTCCTTCATGTTTTTTCGCAATTGCAGTAATAAAGTGTGTTCAGTTTAAAATTTAAAGTGACAGTAACGGTTTTATTTAAAAACGTTTTTTGTACTTTGTTATCAAGTTTATGCCTGTTTAACATGTCTGAACTACCAGATAGACTGTGTTCTGAATGTGGGGAAGCCAGAATTCCTATTCATTTAAATAAATGTGATTTATGTGACAATGACAATGATGCCCAAGATGATTCCTCAAGTGAGGGGAGTAAGCATGGTACTGCATCATTCCCTCCTTCGTCTACACGAGTCTTGCCCACTCAGGAGGCCCCTAGTACATCTAGCGCGCCAATACTCCTTACTATGCAACAATTAACGGCTGTAATGGATAATTCTGTCAAAAACATTTTAGCCAAAATGAACACTTATCAGCGTAAGCGCGACTGCTCTGTTTTAGATACTGAAGAGCATGACGACGCTGATAATGATATTTCTGAAGGGCCCCTAACACAGTCTGATGGGGCCAGGGAGGTTTTGTCTGAGGGAGAAATTACTGATTCAGGGAACATTTCTCAACAAGCTGAACCTGATGTGATTGCATTTAAATTTAAGTTGGAACATCTCCGCATTCTGCTTAAGGAGGTATTATCCACTCTGGATGATTGTGACAAGTTGGTCATCCCAGAGAAACTATGTAAAATGGACAAGTTCCTAGAGGTGCCGGGGCTCCCAGAAGCTTTTCCTATACCCAAGCGGGTGGCGGACATTGTTAATAAAGAATGGGAAAGGCCCGGTATTCCTTTCGTCCCTCCCCCCATATTTAAAAAATTGTTTCCTATGGTCGACCCCAGAAAGGACTTATGGCAGACAGTCCCCAAGGTCGAGGGAGCGGTTTCCACTTTAAACAAACGCACCACTATACCCATAGAGGATAGTTGTGCTTTCAAAGATCCTATGGATAAAAAATTAGAAGGTTTGCTTAAAAAGATGTTTGTTCAGCAGGGTTACCTTCTACAACCAATTTCATGCATTGTCCCTGTCGCTACAGCCGCATGTTTCTGGTTCGATGAGCTGATAAAGGCGGTCGATAGTGATTCTCCTCCTTTTGAGGAGATTATGGACAGAATCAATGCTCTCAAATTGGCTAATTCTTTCACCCTAGACGCCACTTTGCAATTGGCTAGGTTAGCGGCTAAGAATTCTGGGTTTGCTATTGTGGCGCGCAGAGCGCTTTGGTTGAAATCTTGGTCGGCTGATGCGTCTTCCAAGAACAAGCTACTTAACATTCCTTTCAAGGGGAAAACGCTGTTTGGCCCTGACTTGAAAGAGATTATCTCTGATATCACTGGGGGTAAGGGCCACGCCCTTCCTCAGGATCGGCCTTTCAAGGCAAAAAATAAACCTAATTTTCGTCCCTTTCGTAGAAACGGACCAGCCCAAAGTGCTACGTCCTCTAAGCAAGAGGGTAATACTTCTCAAGCCAAGCCAGCCTGGAGACCAATGCAAGGCTGGAACAAGGGAAAGCAGGCCAAGAAACCTGCCACTGCTACCAAGACAGCATGAAATGTTGGCCCCCGATCCGGGACCGGATCTGGTGGGGGGCAGACTCTCTCTATTCGCTCAGGCTTGGGCAAGAGATGTTCTGGATCCTTGGGCGCTAGAAATAGTCTCCCAAGGTTATCTTCTGGAATTCAAGGGACTTCCCCCAAGGGGGAGGTTCCACAGGTCTCAGTTGTCTTCAGACCACATAAAAAGACAGGCATTCTTACATTGTGTAGAAGACCTGTTAAAAATGGGAGTGATTCATCCTGTTCCATTAAGAGAACAAGGGATGGGGTTCTACTCCAATCTGTTTATAGTTCCCAAAAAAGAGGGAACGTTCAGACCAATCTTAGATCTCAAGATCTTAAACAAGTTTCTCAAGGTTCCATCGTTCAAGATGGAAACCATTCGAACTATTCTTCCTTCCATCCAGGAAGGTCAATTCATGACCACGGTGGATTTAAAGGATGCGTATCTACATATTCCTATCCACAAGGAACATCATCGGTTCCTGAGGTTCGCATTCCTGGACAAACATTACCAGTTCGTGGCGCTTCCTTTCGGATTAGCCACTGCTCCAAGGATTTTCACAAGGGTACTAGGGTCCCTTCTAGCTGTGCTAAGACCAAGGGGCATTGCTGTAGTACCTTACTTGGACGACATTCTGATTCAAGCGTCGTCCCTTCCTCAAGCAAAGGCTCACACGGACATTGTCCTGGCCTTTCTCAGATCTCACGGATGGAAAGTGAACGTGGAAAAGAGTTCTCTATCTCCGTCAACAAGGGTTCCCTTCTTGGGAACAATAATAGACTCCTTAGAAATGAGGATTTTTCTGACAGAGGCCAGAAAAACAAAACTTCTAGACTCTTGTCGGATACTTCATTCCGTTCCTCTTCCTTCCATAGCTCAGTGCATGGAAGTGATCGGGTTGATGGTAGCGGCAATGGACATAGTTCCTTTTGCGCGCATTCATCTAAGACCATTACAACTGTGCATGCTCAGTCAGTGGAATGGGGACTATACAGACTTGTCTCCAAAGATACAAGTAAATCAGAGGACCAGAGACTCACTCCGTTGGTGGCTGTCCCTGGACAACCTGTCACGAGGGATGACATTCCGCAGACCAGAGTGGGTCATTGTCACGACCGACGCCAGTCTGATGGGCTGGGGCGCGGTCTGGGGATCCCTGAAAGCTCAGGGTCTTTGGTCTCGGGAAGAATCTCTTCTACCGATAAATATTCTGGAACTGAGAGCGATATTCAATGCTCTCAAGGCTTGGCCTCAGCTAGCGAGGGCCAAGTTCATACGGTTTCAATCAGACAACATGACAACTGTTGCGTACATCAACCATCAGGGGGGAACAAGGAGTTCCCTGGCGATGGAAGAAGTGACCAAAATCATTCTATGGGCGGAGTCTCACTCCTGCCACCTGTCTGCTATCCACATCCCAGGAGTGGAAAATTGGGAAGCGGATTTTCTGAGTCGTCAGACATTGCATCCGGGGGAGTGGGAACTCCATCCGGAAATCTTTGCCCAAGTCACTCAGCTGTGGGGCATTCCAGACATGGATCTGATGGCCTCTCGTCAGAACTTCAAAGTTCCTTGCTACGGGTCCAGATCCAGGGATCCCAAGGCGGCTCTAGTGGATGCACTAGTAGCACCTTGGACCTTCAAACTAGCTTATGTGTTCCCGCCGTTTCCTCTCATCCCCAGGCTGGTAGCCAGGATCAATCAGGAGAGGGCGTCGGTGATCTTGATAGCTCCTGCGTGGCCACGCAGGACTTGGTATGCAGATCTGGTGAATATGTCATCGGCTCCACCTTGGAAGCTACCTTTGAGACGAGACCTTCTTGTTCAGGGTCCGTTCGAACATCCGAATCTGGTTTCACTCCAGCTGACTGCTTGGAGATTGAACGCTTGATCTTATCGAAGCGAGGGTTCTCAGATTCTGTTATCGATACTCTTGTTCAGGCCAGAAAGCCTGTAACTAGAAAGATTTACCACAAAATTTGGAAAAAATATATCTGTTGGTGTGAATCTAAAGGATTCCCTTGGGACAAGGTTAAGATTCCTAGGATTCTATCCTTCCTTCAAGAAGGATTGGAAAAAGGGATTATCTGCAAGTTCCCTGAAGGGACAGATTTCTGCCTTGTCTGTGTTACTTCACAAAAAGTTGGCCGCTGTGCCAGATGTTCAAGCCTTTGTTCAGGCTCTGGTTAGAATTAAGCCTGTTTACAAACCTTTGACTCCTCCTTGGAGTCTCAATTTAGTTCTTTCAGTTCTTCAGGGGGTTCCGTTTGAACCCTTACATTCCGTTGATATTAAGTTATTATCTTGGAAAGTTTTGTTTTTGGTTGCAATTTCTTCTGCTAGAAGAGTTTCAGAATTATCTGCTCTGCAGTGTTCTCCTCCTTATCTGGTGTTCCATGCAGATAAGGTGGTTTTACGTACTAAACCTGGTTTTCTTCCAAAAGTTGTTTCTAACAAAAACATTAACCAGGAGATTATCGTACCTTCTCTGTGTCCGAAACCAGTTTCAAAGAAGGAACGTTTGTTGCACAATTTGGATGTTGTTCGCGCTCTAAAATTCTATTTAGATGCTACAAAGGATTTTAGACAAACATCTTCCTTGTTTGTTGTTTATTCCGGTAAAAGGAGAGGTCAAAAAGCAACTTCTACCTCTCTCTCTTTTTGGATTAAAAGCATCATCAGATTGGCTTACGAGACTGCCGGACGGCAGCCTCCCGAAAGAATCACAGCTCATTCCACTAGGGCTGTGGCTTCCACATGGGCCTTCAAGAACGAGGCTTCTGTTGATCAGATATGTAGGGCAGCGACTTGGTCTTCACTGCACACTTTTACCAAATTTTACAAGTTTGATACTTTTGCTTCTTCTGAGGCTATTTTTGGGAGAAAGGTTTTGCAAGCCGTGGTGCCTTCCATTTAGGTGACCTGATTTGCTCCCTCCCTTCATCCGTGTCCTAAAGCTTTGGTATTGGTTCCCACAAGTAAGGATGACGCCGTGGACCGGACACACCTATGTTGGAGAAAACAGAATTTATGTTTACCTGATAAATTACTTTCTCCAACGGTGTGTCCGGTCCACGGCCCGCCCTGGTTTTTTTAATCAGGTCTGATAATTTATTTTCTTTAACTACAGTCACCACGGTACCATATGGTTTCTCCTATGCAAATATTCCTCCTTAACGTCGGTCGAATGACTGGGGTAGGCGGAGCCTAGGAGGGATCATGTGACCAGCTTTGCTGGGCTCTTTGCCATTTCCTGTTGGGGAAGAGAATATCCCACAAGTAAGGATGACGCCGTGGACCGGACACACCGTTGGAGAAAGTAATTTATCAGGTAAACATAAATTCTGTTTTTAAAAAAACAAATTAAAAAAATACTTCTGTTATCAAATTGAGCACTTTATTTTTTGTGCACTGTCTTTGGAGAAGCCAATCTGGGCTTTAGTCCTCAGACAAGTCACTGTCATAAAGTTAGTATAAAATGCATTGTTTTGCTGTTGTTATTTGATAAATCCAATTGGGGACATATATGTAGCAGATTTAGCCTTGATAAGTCATAAAAGGTTCTTTTTAAATTCTGAGTATCAGAAATGGCTCAATTTGTGGTATTACCCATAACTAAACATCTCATATAAATATTTCAAGGTGTTTACTGTCCCTTATTAATTAGTTTTTTATTTTATGTATGCTATTTTTTGCATTAAACTGGTGTCTGTTCTCTTGTTCTACCATTTTGGTACATCTGTTGTAAAATGTAGATTACGATTTACCAGCAGGGGCAGAATTACTATTGGTACGTCCGGGTCCTCTGTTTAGTAGGTCTGCTACTGTCTACCAGTAGATCTCTATGTACTGACTAACAGTGCACAAGACTGTGTTGGGATTTCCCATTTCCCTCTCAGACAGTCGTGATAGTAGTTTTTGCACAAATATATTGTGCACCATTACAGTGCCCTGCATTTAATTTTTTTTATTTATTCATGAAGGGGACTTTGCACACATGAAATGAGACATTGGATGGCAGAATTATAGCCACTGGGGAAAATAGGTATGAAAACTCTGGGTTAAATCATATTTGCTTGCTAATTAAAGGTGATGCTGGATCTGTAGGGTAAAAAAACTTCAAAATGTGACCCATTCAAGGAACAATGTGCTTAGGTAGACAGCTGATAACTGTTTTTGTATTCAAAGCTGGTGCAGGTACACCTTTTCAAATGGTTCTCTCTCTCCTCATGTTTTCATAGCTTTTCTATAGCTAATACTGCAGTATTCAAACTGTCAGTAGAGGGGAAATCAGCAATTTCAAATGGCAAAAGGAAAGATTCTATTTTATACAGTTTAATACATTGTAACTGGTAATATAGACCACTGAGAACAAATTACAGATGAGAAAATTCAACAGCACAAAATCCCTTTATGTGTCAATATTTCCTGGAAAAGGTTCTGCCTGGCACAAAATTTGTAACATTTATATGCTCAAAACCTTTGAAAGCTTCTCAAATTTTAATCCAAAATTGTAAGAATTTGAATGTGATTATTTGTAAGCTATAAATTCCTGTAGATAGCTCAGGCTATGTGGTAGATTTATCATAGTGCACACGCTGTCAGCATTTATCATTGCAACAGCAGTTCTTGTGAAATCCCGTTCTTGTGCAATCCCGCCCCCAGCAGATTTGCGGCCAATCGGCCGCTAGCAGGGGGGTGTCAATCAACCCGACGGACAAGTTATGGAGCAGCGGAAACAGTACGGAGCTTGATAAATCGCCCCCTATTTGTGAGATCCTAGATAACACTTCTATTCTGCTGCATGTAGGAGGATTTCAGTTCGTTTTTGTTCTCAATCTGTCAGCACTAGTAATGAACATGTTGAACTGCTTTATAATTAAAACACTGAGGCGTTTGAACAAAACATTTGCTGTTTATATTAATCAGAATCAAGCACTTTGAGAACAGCTATCATTTGTGATTAGAAAAAAAAAATCACTAATAAAACAAACAATTATTGGCTGCTGGATGTAAGTAGAAGTTTTGTTTATATTTTCTTTCCTACCACAATACCTCAGGCATCTATCTGTTCACTGTCTAGTGATTTTATTTTTCCCAGCAGTGACAACTGAATTATTTTCTGGCCAAGCACTATAGTGCTGGACACCTATTAGTTTTGTTCAGATTATTATAATTTTTTTATCATTATTTTTATTCCGCCATTTTTTCATGTGATCTAGCAGCCATATTGCTTTCTGCAACAAATTTTGACAAACACTTGAAAATCTTCTTCTCCGGAACCGGTTATTTTACAGTTGTGAAACTTGCTGTGTGTATTGCTGTACTGACCTAGTATAAAGTTTGTTCAAAAGAAGTGATTTAGTCACATGATCTAGCTGCCATTTTGAAATGTGCGAAAATCTTTAAACATCTTCTTCTCTGAAACCGCTAAGTGCAATGAAGCGCAATTTTGCACATGCACTCTTTGCAAGGTCATCTACCAAGGTTGTTCAAACTGCAAATTTTTAATGATCAACATTTGTTTGATTGCGTAAATTTGCATTTTATTTTATGCATTTTGTTTACACTATTTAACTATATTACAGTGTAGTAGACGCATGATTACACATAGTCATGACCCCTAAAGGCAATATGCGCAGTCGCTTCGTGAAATACATCACTTGCAAATTTTCATGAAACTTCTGCAAATTGTAGAGGTCTAAGGTGAGCATTAGTATGTGCAATTTGAAAGCCATACAATGCATAGCTTGGCGGCCATTTTGTTTCATAGGCGCTGTTTTTAAAAACTACAAAAATATTCTTCTCCGAAACCGCTTATGGGAGAAACTTGAAATTTTGTTTATAGAGTTATCTTATGACTAACATTTAGATTTGCTTAAGAGAAATTGATAGGTCATATGGTTTGGCAGCCATTTTTAATTGTTCAAAAAGGCTTAACAATATTTTTTTCATCAATAATTAAACAAAAACTGTTTTACAAAAATGCTTTATTTTTGCAATGTTTATTGACATCCATGGTGAAAACTATTGTGTATAATATGGAGTCTGTATATCATATGATCAGGCAGCCATTTTGTTTTATGCGGAAAATTTTGAAAATCTATTTTCTCTGCAACTACTTATATTAGAACGGTGAAACTTGCTGTATAACCTTATATTGTGACCTAGAATCACAGTTGTTCATGTTGAAGGAATTGGTCACAAGCTGTGGCAGCCATATTGGGTTACTTTTGAAAATGTGTTTTCTTTGCAACCGCTTATGTTAAAGCTGTGAAATTTGCTGTATAACCATATATTGCTTTTTAAAGTTACATCTGTTCGTGATGAAAGTATTGGTCATATAGGCAGCCATCTTGAAAAATGCAAAAAATTCAAAATGTGTTTTCTTTACAATTGCTTATGTTACAGCTGTAAAACTTGCTGTATAGCTTCATATTGTGACTTAGCTGCTTGTATGCCATTGCATATGCGATGCACTTGGCCACCTCTATTGCTGCTTGCAGCTATATTTATTATTTTAAATATTATTATTTTTTTATGCCGTTTTTTTTAAATGCTTATGATAACCACAGCATAACTGAAAAACTCATGAAACTTGGCACAATGCTAGAGATCTATGCTGTGCATAAACCTATGCAACATAAATCTCATAGGTCATGTGATCTGGCAGCCATATTGCTTTTTGCGACTAATTTCGACAAACGCTTGAAAATCTTCTTCTTCGGAACCGCTTATGTTACAGCAGTGAAACTTGCTGTGTGAACTGCAGTTGTTACCTAGATTAAAGATTGTTCAAGAGCAGTGCATTAGTCACATGATCTAGCTGCCATTTTGAAATGTGCAAAAATATTTAAACATCTTCTCAGAAACCACTAAGTGCATTCAAGTGCAATTTTGCACATGTGCTCTTTGCAAGGTCATTTACTAAGATTGTTCAAACTGCGAATTTTCCATAATCAACACAGCTGCTATGAGCCATTCACCTTTTTATTGCTGTTTAATTGTGTACATTTGCACTTTATGCATTATGTATACACTATTTAACTATATTACAGTGTAAGAGACACATGGTCATGACCCCTAAAGCCAATATTGCAGTCAAAATTTGCACTTTGCTGTTGCCTTCGTGATATAAAACATTTGCAAATTTTCATGAAATTTCTGCAAATTGTAGAGGTTTATAGTGAGTATTAGTATGTGCAATTTGAAAGCCATACATTGCATAGCTTGGCAGCCATTTTGTTTCGTATGCGCGTTTTTAAAAACTACAAAAATCTTCTTCTCCGAAACCACTTATGGGACAGACTTGAAATTTTGTTTATAGAGTTATCTTATGACTAACATTTAGATTTGTTCAAGACAAGTTGATAGGTCATGTGATTTGGCAGTCATTTTGAATTGTTCAAAAATGCTTAACGATATTTTTTAATTGATAATAAAACAAAAACCGCTTTACAAAAATGCTTTATTTTTGCCATGTTTATTGACAACTATGGTGAGAACTATTGTGCATAATATGGAGGCTGTATATCATATGATCTGACAGCCATTTTGTTTTGTGCGAATATATATATATATTGTTACCTAGAGTCACAGTCGTTTGTGTTGAAAAAAATCGGTCACATGCTGTGGCAGCCATATTTGTTTATGCGAAAATGTAAAAAATTTGTTTTCTTTGCAATCACTTATTTTAGAGCTGTAAAATTATTTGCTTTATAGCTTTACATTTACCAAGATTACGAGTTTTGCGTTATGATTAAAAAAAGCAGCGTTATGGCCCATAACGCTTCATTTTCCCTAACGCTGCTATTACAAGTCTTGCAGGTATAGGTGTACCACACACCTTTTAGCCTGTCAAGCAACGTCAGTACCGCACTTTTAAAAAAGTCCTTTTTCAATGGGACTCCCACAGCTCCGGTATTACGAGTTTGCCTGGGAGGCCAAAAAGTGAGCGGTACAATCTATAACCACAAGATCCGTAACGCCATCTAAAGTCAGTAGTTATGAGTTTTACGCTACAAAGCTGTAACATAAAACTCACAACTAAAGTGTTACAAAGTACACTAGCACCCATAAACTACCTATTAACCTCTAAACCGAAGCCCTCCCACATCGCAAACACTATAGCAAATTTATTAACCCCTAATCTGCCGCTCAGGACATCGCTGCCACTATTAAAATGTATTAACCCCTATTCCACCGCTCCCCGACATCGTCGCCACTATAATAAAGTTATTAACCCCTAAACCGCTGCCCTCCTGCATCGCAAACACTATTTAAATATTATTAACCCCTAATCTGCCGCTCCGGACATCGCCGCCACTATTAAAATGTATCAACTCCTATTCCGCCGCTCCCCGACATTGTCGCCACTATAATAAAGTTATTAACCCCTAAACTGCTGCCCTCCCGCATCGCAAACACTATTTAAATATTATTAACCCCCAATCTGCCACTCCGGACATCGTTGCCACTATTAAAATGTATTTACCCCTATTCTGCCACTCCCCGACATCGTCGCCACTATAATAAAGTTATTAACCCCTAAACTGCTGCCCTCCTGCATCACAAACACTATTTAAATATTATTAACCCCTAATCTGCCGTCCACCCACACCGCCGCTATAATAAACCTATTAATCCCTAAACCGCAAGCCCCCCACAATGAAATATACTATAATAAACCTATTAACCCCTAAACCTCAAGCCCCCCGCAACGAAATATACTAAAATAAACTATTAACCCCTGAGTCTAACGACCCCCTAACTTTATATTAAAATTACAATTTCCCTATCTTAAATTAAAACTTACCTGTCAAATTAAATTAATTAATTTTAAACTAACAATTAAACTATTATAATTATTAAACTAAAATTAAACTATCAATTAAATTAAACTAAACTACACATTAAAAAAATCCTAACACTACTCTAAAAATTACAAAAAGTATCTAATTACAAAAAAATCTAAATTACAAAAAAAACCACTAAATTACGAAAAATAAGAAACAAATTATCAAAAATAAAAAAGAATTACACCTTATCTAATAGCCCTATCAAAATAAAAAAGCCCCCCCCCAAATAAAAAAACCCTAGCCTACAATAAACTATCAATGACCCTTAAAAGGGCCTTTTGCGTGGCATTGCCCCAAAGATATCAGCTCTTTTACCTGTAAAAAAAAATACAAACACCCCCCCAACAGTAAAACCTACCACCCTTACAACCAACCCCCCAAATAAAATAACCATCTAAAAAAACCTAAGCTAACCATTGCCCTGAAAAGGGCATTTGTATGGGCATTGCCCTTAAAAGGGAATTTAGCTCTTTTACATGCCCAGACCCTAAACTAAAAATAAAGCCCACGCAAAAAACCCTTAAAAAAACCTAACACTAACCCCCGACGATCCACTTACAGTTCTTGAAGTCCCGCTTGAAGGATCTATCCAGCCCACAAAGTCTTCATCCAGGCGGCCTCTTCGATCTTCATCCAGCCAGCGAAGTCCTCATCCAGGCGGCAAGAAGTCTTCATCCAGACAGCATCTTCTATCTTCACCCATCCAGCGCGGAGCGGGTCCATCCTGAAGACATCCGGCGAGGAGCATCCTCTTCATACGGTCACCGCCGAAAACTGGAACTTCAATGCAAATGATGCAATCCAAGATGGCGTCTCTTGCATTCCTATTGGCTGAAAGATATCAATCAGCCAATAGGAATTAGAGCTGCTAAAATCCTATTGGCTGATCCAATCAGCCAATAAGATTGAGCTTTCATCCAATTGGCTGTTCCAATCAGCCAATAGGATTGAGCTCTCACCCTATTGGCTGTTCCAATCAGCCAATAGAATTGAGCTCTCATTCTTAGTTTAGTTTAGGATCTGGGCATGTAAAAGAGGTAAATGCCCTTTTAAGGGCAATGTCCATACAAATGCCCTTTTCAGGGCAATGGTTATCTTAGGTTTTGTTAGATAGTTATTTTATTGGGGGGGGGGGGGGTTGGTTGTGGGGGTGGTGGGTTTTACTGTTGGGGGGGTATTTGTATTTTTTTTTTACAGGTAAAAAAGTTAGGCCATTGGTAGTTTATTGTAGGCTATGGGGTTTTTTATTTGGGGGGGCTTTTTTATTTTGATAGGGCTATTAGATTAGGTGTAATTATTTTTATTTTTGATCATTTGTTTCTTATTTTTTTGTAATTTAGTGTTTGTTTTTTATGTAATTTAGTTATTTTTATTTTTAGTAATTTTAGTGTTTATTTTTTTTTTGTAATGTTAGGTTTTAGTGTAAGGCAGGTTAGGTTTTATTTCACAGGTAAGTTTGTATTTATTTTAACTAGGTAGTTAGTAAATAGTTAATAACTATTTACTAACTAGTCTACCTAGTTAAAATAAATACAAACTTACCTGTGAAATAAAAATAAAACCTAAGCTAGCTACAATATAACTATTAGTTATATTGTAGCTAGCTTAGGTTTTATTTCACAGGTACGTTTGTATTTAGTTTAAAATAGGTATTATTTAGTTAATAATTTTAACTTTAGTTTAGCTGTATTTTAATTATATTAAAGTTATGGGGCTGAAATGGGGCTGCGTTACGGAGTTTTTCATTCCGCGATCGCAGTTGTTAGACATTTTTTTTGCCGGCTCTCCCCATTGATGTCTATGGGGAAATCGTGCACGAGCACGTAACAGCAGCGCTTGATTTTGGTGCGGTATGAAGCTCAACGCAACCATATCGCCCGCATAAGCCTGCTTTTTAAAAATCTTAATACTAGCGCTATAGGGGGGTGAAATAATGCCGCTTTTGTGACGGTCGTTAAAATCCCTATAGCGCTCAAAACTCGTACTCTAGCTGATTGTGATTTAGCTGCTTGTATGCCATTGCAAAGGTGATGCACTTGGCCACCTCTGTTGCTGCTTGCAGCTATATTTTATGAATTGTATTTAAATTCATGTCTAAGTAAATACTGAAGTTTGACCAAAAAGACTTTTTAAAGTTTATTTCATTTGCAGGAATTGCAATGGAAAGTTTAAAGTTCCCTTGACATGTTTTGTGAAAAATCTGTTTCTATTATATTACCAATAAAACTCTAAAGAAAGGTTTGCTGTTTTGTAGATGACACTTATTCTGAAAAAAGGATTTTACGTTGTGTAAAAAACAAAAAGCTGATTACATTTAAAGCGAATTTAGAGTACAAAATGCCATGATAGAATTTGTTAGATCAGGAAATTTTTGCTCTTTCCATTGTGTAATGCTATGTGTTTAACCCTGCAAAAGGAGTTAAACACATAGATGAAGTCCCGCTCAGGACCAACATAGCTAGTCGGGTGAAGCTGTTGTTTCACCCCACCAATCGCACTCTGTTTTCAGTTCAGGAACTACAGTATCAAGTAGTGCAGAAATTACACACTCTAGGGAATTAGATCAGTGTTTCTCAATTCCATTCCTCAAAGAGCCCTAACTGGCCAGATTTAAAGGATTTCCCTACCTGAGCACAGGTGACACAGACATAAGGATGAACAGCCTAAGAAGGGAAATAACTAAAACATATGATCTGTTATTATCGGTTATTTGTAGAGCGCCAACAGATTCCGCAGCGCTATAAACAAAGGGGGAGTACAACAAAACAATTATAGGGTAGAGGGCTCCTTAAAGACTGGAATTGAGAAACACTGAATTAGATCATGTAATTGTCCCATTACAATGTCCCTTTAAATTAACATTATGCCTCTTGTCATTGCCTCATCTGATGTATTCAGCTAGCTCCCAGTAGCACATTTCTGTATTAGAGCTGACTTTAACTGTTTAACTGTTTTATGTTCTTTAAAAGGACCACTAAATACAGCAGAACTGGATAATTGACAAATACACAATGTAAAGACAATACAATAGAATTTGAATTGAGCAGTGGAATATTTTCTGGAAAATGACAAAGTTGATCCAATTTTCCCTCCTCTGTATCATGTGACAGCCATCAGCCAATGACAAATTGCATATAAGCATTTGCTGTGCACTTTTGCACATGCTCAATAGGAGCTAAAGCCTCGGAAATTGTGCATGTACACATTTTCACAATGGGAGTATATTGGAAAGATTTTTTAAATTGCATGTTTTATCTGAATCATGAAACTTTTTACTTTAGTGCTAATTGGTTGATTGATAGAACCCTCGCTGCTTAAGTGGAAATCAGTGACCCTCAACAACAATGAAAAAAAAATATTTGTTTTTTGAATCAGTGCAGAAACATTATAATTGCACTTTTATATCCTTATATGGAGTAAATCAAAGGAGAAATATTTTAAAATCTGGGGCCTGCTTGGGAACAAATGTTTTATGACACAAACATGAATTATAGGTTTAATGGTACATTACTGATATAGCAGCACCAGGGAAGAGGTATTAACGAGTGACGGTAGGAACACAGTGTACTATAGCAGCAGGCAAAGGCAACAGGATGCTTTGCTGTAGAGGAAGAGGTATTATCAGCAGACACATACAGGCACTATTAATGGCACGTTACAGAACATGTTTTAGGCAATAACTAGAATAACCAATGTTTTAACCAGGAGTGATAAATAAATGTAAATACCTTCAACAACAGCTACTAAATCAGTGCAGGGTCTGAAAAAAAAACTTTGTAAAGAAAGATTACATGACCTACAAGTATGGTGTCCAGTATTCAACTGGACAGTCAACTATTTCAGCAGGCTGTCCAGTAAAATCTAAAAGGGACCGTTTACTCAAAAATGTTCTCCCCTTTAATTTGTTCCCAATGAACCATTTTACCTGCTGGAGTGTATTAAATTGTTTACAAGAATTTCCTTTACCCTTATATTGGTTTTTTAAATAGTTCGTTTAGCCTGTGGTATCCCCACCTATTCTGAAAGTTTCTGTTCTTATGTCCAAGCTATAGATAAGCTGTGTAAACACAGCCAGCAGAAGTTACACTCCCAGTGGGGTATAGAAGAGATAAGGTAATACAATGTTAATTTCCCATTGTTCTCTCCAAGTATCGGTCTTTGGTTTACGGACAGATATAAGATAAAGAAGCTGGTATATGTACACAATGTGATAAAGTAATGAGATATGATTATACCTACAAGCTCATTTTATTAGGTTGTGGCTTCAAAACACAAAATCAACTAATTAATATACACAAATAAACCTGAAAAAGCAAATTCTCATACATGTTATACTCTGCAACTGGTAAGAAAAGTATTCGCCAACACATTAAGGGAAAAACTATTTTATAGTATACTGTCCCTTTAACCTAAATTTCTTTCATGATTCAGATAGAGGATACAAATTTAAACAATTGTCAAATTTGCTTCATTCTCTTGGTATTCTTTGCTGAAGGAGCAAAAATGATGAGCCAATTACAAGGGGCATACTGTATATGTGTAGCCACCAAATCAGCAGTTCCTATGTATTATTATTATTGTTTATATAGCACAGTGAAATTCTGTAGTGCTGTATGCTTTTAAACAAAGGAAATCAAGAGAACACAGCAAATTAGATAATAGAAGTATATTGGAAAGCTGTTTAAAACGTCATGCTGCCTCAAAGTGTCAGCTGAATGTAAAGGGTCTCCTACATCTCTATACAATACAGCTATGGCCTAAAAACAAGAAACACTGGGCCTTTTCTATTATATGTGTTACAGGCAGCCATGATAAATCATTGCTTTGTGTGTTCTCTTGGCAGTCAAGTGAGCCAAATCACAACTGCGGTGAGTTACTGGCAACCAAGCGGATAAAATGAGGGTGAGCTCTTGGGGGAAATTGTGTGACCCCCACTTACCACCTCTGCCAAGTCACCTATATGTTGTCTGGTATTTTTATGGAACACAACTGGCGACCCTACCTACAAAAGTATATGGATATCTTTGAAGAGAAGATAGATAGCAGCAGTATGATAAATACCTTCATAATATTATGTATTAAAGGAACATTATAGTGCATAAATGACATGCTCTAATTCGGTCCCAAGAAGAAATTTAACTATGTGTTTATCCCCTTTTGGCTGCTAAACACATAATATTGCAGAGCGACTGGTGCTAAAATGACATGCTTTGAATATGTAATTTTTTTGCATTATAATGTTTCTTTAAAGTTTCAAAGGAAGGCAGCACAAAGTATTGGCTAAAAGGGTAGCAATAATTGTGCCACACATATATTTAACAAAGATAAAAACATTCTTTGGATAAACCTGTGTTGTGTTTGTAATTGTTTGATATCCATGAGAGCAGAGTATTTTTGAGTAATTTTTGAACAAAAGATCAAAAGGTTGTACAAACGCTAGGATTGACTATTAAAGGGGACTATCATTCATGAAGTATAAGATACTTTATGTAGAAAGCTCCTTTATTTGTTTCAACTGATCTCCATTCTTAGCTGCTACAGCAGCACACGGCTAAAACATTTTTTGCTAAGAGGTGACGTTTTCACCTCTTAGCCAATAGCCAAGCACGGCTATTGGCTAAGAGGTGAAAACGTCACCTTAGCGATCGGTTGAAACAAATAAAGGAGCTTTCTACATGACGTATCTTATACTTCATGAATGAAAGTCCCCTTTATTTGTTTCAATAGTCAATCCTAGCATTTGTACAATGCTAGGAGTGACTTTCACTTTAAGTGATATTTTCGATGGACTTTAATTGATCACTTCTAATGAAGATTTGCTGTAACTTAATTTTTAATCTAGCAGTGCCATTCTAATACCCCGTGTTCTGGCCATCCACTTCATATTTCTTGTGAGCTAACACTTTGAACTGTTACAAAATCGGTGCTCTAGCTACAAAAAAAAAAGGTGCCGTATGGCTAGAGAGCTGATTGGAGAACAGTTCAAACCGTTAGGGTATAAAAATGTCATGGTTAGATTAAAAAGTAAGTTGCAGTGCATCTTCATTAGAAATGATCAATTAAAGTCCCTGTAAAAGATTGCTTAGATTTCGGACCTAATTTTAAAGCATTTAAAGTTTACCACCACTTTAAGTATATGAAGGAGATGCATACGTTACAATAGGGCTTACAAATAAAAAAACTTATGATAAAATAAATGGGTTATTGAAATAAAAAAATGCAATTAAAAAATTGTATCGTTAAATCAGATTTAAAAAAATCGTATCGAAATTGTTCTGCAAAAATCGTATTTTATGAAAAAAAAAAAAATTCATATTGAAATGAAATGCTGTAAAAATCATATGTATAAATAAAAAAAAGTGTTTTGTTTTCCTAATTGTAAAATGAGATTCCCCAACTCTGCTAGTGGGCTGAAAAGGGGCATTTTATGGGTGTAGCTGCATTTTCCCTATTCTCTAAACATTTCTCACTGTTCTATCTAGCAAACTGAAAGTTGGAGAGATTGTGCAAACGCTTATTACTAATAGAAAAACACTTTAATAGTGGTGAATGTAAGAAACTATTCACAAACAGCAAATTTTAGATAATCAGGCCCCTAGATTTTAAAGGGACGTGAAAACCCCAAATTTTTCTTTTATTATTCGGGTAGAACATACTTTTTTAAACAACTTTCAAAATGTACTTCTTTTATGACCTAGATGACGAGTGTAGCGCAAAACTGCACTTTCGCGAGCACGATATTTGCACTCCACTCAGTGACACCAGCTCACGAGAGCACGCTTCCAAAGGCTCCAACGGGAGCCTCGTTCTCATGCCGTAACACATGGCAGAGAACCTAGCACAGCTCTGGTGTGAGTCACGCAGCGTTGGGCAGCAAATTTTAAATATATAAGTATATGAATATATAGATATATATGTATGTGTTTATATGTGTACACATATTAAAACATAAATATATATGTATATAAGCATATACATATATATTAACAGTATAAACATAGTCGCCATAGACCGCAATGTAAAGGCACTTTTCAGTGCCGTTTTTTTCTAACACTATTTTTTATTTTATGAAGGGAACTGTACACTTTATTTGAGGGGCAATTTGGGAAAAAAAATTTTAATTAACCAGAGGTCTGACCTCTGGTTAATTTTGCTTAGCACAAAGTGCTACCGCGAGCTCGCGGGAGCATTAACCAGCCACTTGTAATGGCTGGTTATTTAACTTGCACCCGTAAACAGGCAAATTTGCCCCTTTTACGGGCGCACCTTAAATTAGCGCTTCACTTGTAAACTAGCCATATATATTTTACTTCATTCTCTTGGTATCCTTGGTATTGAAGAAGCAGCAATGCACTACTGGGAGCTACCAGAACACATCAGTAAGCCAATGAAAACAGGTATATAAGTGAACACACCAATCAGCATCTAGCTCACAGCTCCTGTTCAACAAAGGATACCAAGAGAACTACGCAAATTAGATAATAGAAGTAAATTGGAAAGTTGTTTAAAAGTGTATGCTATATCTGAATCATGAGAGAAAAAGTTTGGGTTTCATGTCCCTTTTGAATTTAAGAGGTATACAAGAGCGGGCAAAAAATGTTTGCGTGTACATATATATATATATATAAACACACACACACACAAATATATTGTTGTTTAATAATGTTGATTAGCTGTATATTGGTAATTGAAACACCATTAATAATACATACATTCAGTGATAATGAAAATGGCTTTTTATAATAATTGACACACATTCACATATTA
This sequence comes from Bombina bombina, assembly GCF_027579735.1. Lineage (NCBI taxonomy): Eukaryota > Metazoa > Chordata > Amphibia > Anura > Bombinatoridae > Bombina > Bombina bombina. Next base: position 1,108,279,402 of record NC_069501.1, on the reverse strand, counting down.
TTTTAATGATTTAAATATATATATTGATGTGAATTTCCTCATTGGCTTGAGGCTATTCCATTACTTGCCTGCAGAGGGGAGCATAGACTGCAATATTCTTTCTTGCTAGGCTGTAAAGAATTGCAGCATTTACTTGTGAGGTTTGGTTATTCAAATGTGAAATAGGTTCAGAGAACTTTCAGCTCAGTAAAGATTAGTAGTTTTTTTTTTTAATTTTATTTTTATTGATTGATTGATTTACAAATAATGTAGATGTCCTTTAAATAAGGTTTTTATTTCAGATTTCAGAAGTTTTTTAGACAGGGAAAGCAAGTCAGTGTCCACCAGCTTAAAGTGTGTGCTTGTGTTCTGCCATAGTACCATCCTGCTTATGACCATACCACAGTATCAGGGCAGAACCACCATTGGTGCAGATAGTTCAGTGGCACCAGGGCCCATAGCAGCCATAGGCGAGTGCAGAATATGTACAATCCTAATGCAGGGAGCCTTTATTAGTGCAGGTTACAGGTCAAACTATCTATCTTCAAATCATTATACAGAGCAGCATGTGTATTAGTACTAGGTGCTTACTACTGAGCTACCTTTGGGGGGCAAATAACATTATAAAACCGGGGCCCTCTGTTGAGTATGGCCACTACTGCTCATTATGCATGTATTTATTTATTACTATAATAATGTAATGAAATGCTGCATCCTTCATAGTGCAGTAACAATAAGCTCTTCTGCAGATCTGTTCATTTAGGTACTAAATACAAACCTTATTTACACCAACGGGTCCACTTAAAGGGACGGTAAACACAACATTAAAGTTTAATGAATCAGATGCCGCAAGTAATTTTAAACAACTTTCCATTTTACTATTATCTCATTTGCCTCATTCTCTTTGTATCCTTTTTTTATTTCTTTTTTTAAACGCATGCCTAGGTAGGCTGGGTAGCAATATTATTGCAGTATTAGAGGAATTATATATTATTTGAAAAACTAGTTGTCTAGGAGAAGTGTAATTTATCTGCAACATTGTCAACAGTTTGGAATAATAGTATCAGTATTTCAGATTAACTCTGCACATTCGAAGTACGGTGTGTTAAAAATATATATGTATATATATATTTAAGGGGGTTACATAGAACTAATATTATGACATGTAGTAACTAAAAAAATGGGTAATTAATACAAACATTTTTTAAATGAATGAAATTTAGTTTGTTTTTATAATTTCATAACATTGCAAGAAGCAATATAAAAATACAGGAACATTAAATGCGTATAGGGGTTGTATCTTTCTCTGTTCTTCTGCCTAAGTACCTGTAAATCCTGCAGTGGTGCTGAGGGCATGATGTGTGCTGCTTACAGGGAGGAGGCTGAGCTTGCGATCTGCCTGTTATCTCATTGTCGATGGCGTTGCTGCAAGCCATACAGGTACATGGGCATATAGCAAGCGCGCTTTAAAGTGTATTATGCTTCTACTGGGCATTTAGATGTTAGCATGTTGTTGCTGGCAATGTAAATACCATTGGAAGGAACAGAGCTGTTTAAACCTCTGAATATTGTTCCTGCTCTATTTAGGTACCTCAGATAAAGCAGTTCATGAAATCTTCACGTTTATTGAAGTCCTAAACATCACATAATAACAACAACATTTTGGGCCGCAGCCCTTAATCAGGTAACATCAGTGCAGTATCCTGATGCAAAATTGTATCCGATGTATGACGCAGACCACTAGATCCGTATTTGCAGTGAATATCGTAAGGGGAGTGGGTAATAATTCACAATGTCAAAGAAAACCGCAAAAAAGCTTTATTAGGTACTATTTGAATTGAACGTCTTAAAGAAGTTATATTTGAAATACTTACTATGTGTGTGAGTGAACCGAAGGACGACACAATATAGGTAGGGTGGAACAAAGAGTCTACGTAGCACAAAATGATGGGAGGTGCTAGAAATACGGATCTGCGAATATGGATCTAGCGGTCTGCGTCATACTTCGGATACAATTTTGTTTGTATCAATTTCAAAATGTTCGTTTCCATCAATAAGAATAGGAGCCTCTTTCTTGCCATGCGGTTCTGAGTGCACACATAGACTGGTGGCGTTTTCTGATAGAACAAGTCCTTTGAATTTACCCATAAAAGATGCCTTATCATTGGAATAAGTGCACTTTTTTTGATTAGCTGTTCACATATCACTATTTTTATATAACAGGTTATTATATATATATATGTTAAATATGTATATTTATTAATTTTTCAAAAAAGGTTTTGTTTTATATTTATAATTGTATGAGATGTTTATTTTATATATGTTATTTTAATTATATATAACTGAAGATTTGGAGTGTTTTAACAACTGTCATAAGATATGTACATATTGTTTACTTTGGTTGCCTTGACACCAGTGATTGACTGACACCCACTCACAGGTGTTGTGTATAACATTAATTATTTGTTTGGTATATATAGCAAGTGATTTGTATCCATTTTATTAAGCCTGATGAAACAGCCACCGGTTGGCTGAGAAACGCGTTGCTGTTTGATTTATTAAAGTAATTTTCTTCAAACTTACCACTTGCTGTCATTTTACAATGTATTACCCCCACAACTGTTTATGGTGCAAGAACCCATTTGGGGCACAGTATCCTGATACATTTCACTGCTGTAGGAGTTGTACCGGAGGTCAGTCTGCTGGATGACTGTTTAATTCCAGCCTGCGCTATTTGCAGCAAGAGGGGTGCTTATCCAAATGTGAGTGAAACATTTTATGTACATTCCCATACAAATACATACAATACTAGGCTATGTGGTGCTTATGTTTCCTTCTTTCTGAAGATCCTTGTATGGATCACCACTATCACCCAACATTCAGCGTGTCCTATATAATAAATTGCACCTCCTTATACCAAAAGCACTGCTTCATAAGCTAAATGCAGAATGTACATTGTACCATCTCACACTCTCACCCCTGATGGGTAACATATCGACAAAAATAACCCTTAAAGGGATATGAAACCCACAACATTTCTTTTGTGATTCACACAGAGCATACCATTTAAAAAGTTTACTAATTTACTTCTATTATCAAATTTACTTAATTCCCGTAATATTCTTTACAGCAGAGATACCTAGGTAGGCATCTGGGGCACTTCATGGCAGAAAGTAGTGCTGCCTTCTAATGCTCATGCAAATTATTATTTATAAAATATTTTACCAGGAAGGATACATTGAGATTTCTCTCGTTTTCAAGTATGTCCTGGGTACACAAAACATTGCATTGATACAATGGGTACAATAAAATAAAAACAATAATAATACACGATATATGCACAAAAATTTAACATAGAACAGGTAGGAAATATTTAATCAACCATGACAGGTGCATTCTGTTTTGAGATATGTAGAGAGGGATCTCTTAAAGGATATTAGGCTTGGGGAAGTTTTGAAAGTGTGCGGGAGGTTGTTCCATAATTGTGTTGCTCTGTAGGAAAAGGAGGATCGAGCTGCTTTCTTTTTGTATTGAGGCAAGCTAAATAATGTGTTTGTACTGGATCGGAGGTTATAGGAGGTGGGAACAGCTGGGGAGAGCATTCTGCTCAGGTAGGGTGGTAGCTTCCCAGAAAAGCTTTTAAACACAAGGCAGGAAAGATGGAGGGTGCGTCTGGATTCCAGCGTCAGAAAGTTTAATTCTTTTAGCATGTCACAATGGTGGGTCCTGTAGTTACATTGTAGCACAAAGCAGCAGAACGAGTTATACAACGTATTAAGTTTATTAAGGTGAGTTTGTGGTGCAGGTGCATATACTATGTCCCCGTAATCCATAATAGGCATCAGCATTTGCTGTACAATCTTTTCCTTTACAGTAGGGCTGAGGCAGGATTTGTTTCTGTACAGGGCACCTATTTTTGGATAAAGTTAAGATGCCAGTTTTTCTATATGGAGGCCAAAAGATAGATTGGGGTCTAACAACATACCCAAGTATTTAAAAGAGTGGACAGCGGTCAGTGTGCAATTTGATTTTGTTTTGATGCATAGATGGGAGTTTTGTAGTTTGTGTAGTTTAGGTCCTGTTACAAAGATCATTGTGACAGTTTTGTCAGTGTTTAGAAAGAGTTTGTTTTTTGAGATCCACTTTTCTACCTCTGTGAACTGGTCTTGGAGTACTGCTTCAAGCTGCGGTAGATCGGAATTGTTTGCATAGATTACCGTGTCATCTGCATACATGTGTACAGTTGAGGATTTGCAGACATTAGGCAGATCATTTATGTAATTGATAACATTGTTGCACAACTGCTGCCGTATAGTGCTACAGAAATGGGCAGGCTCCCAAGCTTAACTCCCTGTTTTTCATCAAAAGTTATCCAGGGAACAAATACATTTTTATTTTATTTTTTTACATTTAATTTTTATTGAGGTATGTAGTAAGGAATACAGACATTCAATACGTTACAATTGTCAAACTTATTGTGTCACATGATATCCAGATACTATGAAACAGCATAAATATTGCAAGATATGACAATCTTAAGGAGTTATTGTAGAACCATGTAATATCCAAGGATATAGGGCTGTCACAAGAAGGGTCCGTCTGTATGGGGAATTTTAAACATACAATGCAGTACCTCATTTTATAATTTTTTAAACAATATATAAAGTTGCACTTCCCTTATAACTATATTTAAACAGTAAATGGAATATTATCCCTAAATAGTGAACCGCCCCTCTCATGGACCCCTAACGTTATCTAGAACTGGTAGGGATTTCAGGGGGGACAAGTAAAGAGAAATGGGGTTTCCATAGGATGCATTTTCTTCTGCTTACCTAGTAAACTGTATCTAGGCAAGAGGGGGGGGGGAGGAATAAAATTAATGAAATAGTATTATAGGAATTAAAATATACTTATAGGTTAAAGATCCGAGCATAGTTTATCGAATATCGATATGTACTATTGGGATGTGATATGGATTAACTCCAGTTTCAAACACTTTTCAACTCTATGTAACATCCTAGCTTATGACTATTTTCCTAAACAAGATCAAGGAGCTATGTTCCTTGGAGGTCCCTATGAAATGAATAGAAGATAAAAACTAAAAACAAAATAGGGATATCCACCTCTGTATCCTGGTAATATTAGGCGGACTGTTAATTATTGCCTACCTTGATATACGTAAGTAAGGGGATTATGGATTGATGTACTCTGGTGGTAGAGTTTAATAATTACTATGCAACAAGTTAGCTCAGTGATACTTCCCATAAGTTAGCAAGAATAGTATGCCCACTGTGTAGTAGAATATATTAGGGCCTCAGTCCTGGGGTAAGTTACAGTATATTAATATGTCTAGTAGGCTAAAGCTGGATCCCCAAAAGACATTTACATGACCTGTCCTTAGAAGTAGAGTTCTGTGTTAGGTTAGAGTTCCAGTGCGAGTCCATCATAGTATCTAGCACTAAACATTAAATTGGTATTATCAAACAATTCAGTAGAATTATGCCTAATATGTAGACCTTAGAGAGTGATGATACTTCAGGCAAAATTTCAACCAATCCCAGATCAGTTGCGATTACAGGTATTGTCTTTCAGCTGCCCTCAACCTATACCAGATCTCCAAGTCAAGCCCAGAGAGAGATAAGCCAAAGAATGTTTCATCTTCTTGTCTAGTCTATATGAGATATCAGAGGGAAATCTGTTCCAGCCCGCTATCAGATCACATGGTGCCACCAGGTAATGTCTCCAGGGAGATGGCTTTATCAGTAGCCAAAGATGTCTCTGGTCCCTAAGGTTCCCAGATATCGGGATCTCCACTTGAGCAGCATAAGCTATATTCTCCATAGTTCTATAGGTAGGAAGCAGGGTAGGTAGTTTCCCTGCTTTGTACATTGTAGATGTGATGGCCAACCTATCAAAGTGATTTGCTGTGTTCATAGGGTCAGTTTCTATACCTCTCGATATATCATGTAGAGCGGGTTGCGGACGCTGGGGCCCCGAAGCGTCACCAATTCCCCAAATAGCTATGGAGGCATGTGAGTAGGTATCATGCCCTTCAGAATCTGTTTCCATAGATTGGAATGCCTTTTTTTTTAGTGTGTGTTCCAATATAGCTTGGCAATCGTCTAGAAGACTGTTGACCATCCTAATGATGTATGCCGCAGATTCCATAGTGTGTGTAGACAACAGTTGTCGTTATTACAGGCAGTAAAGCTTCAACTAGTCGGTCAGAATCCCCCTGCTATTTTCCACGTGTACAGGCAGATGGTTTCTCCAAGTATCAAGATGAGTATTAGAGCGGTAAGGCTTCATCAATAAAGTGTCTCTCTCATTCATTTATAGGCGTCTAATTTACCAGAACTTGCAAGTCTCAAATTCTAGTAAGGTATAATGTATGAGTTTGAACGGTCTCTGTGCTTGTTTTACTGAAAGGCCTAGTAGTAGGAGTCCTCCTCAGTCTAGTATGCTATATATGTGCTAGAGACTTCCAGCATTTATGTATATTATAGCACCTCATAGGTCTCTGAAATGAGGGCTCACTGCAGAACCAGGAGGCTTTATAGGTTATATGGGCAGTATATGGGACTATAGTTTGTATGGAAGTTTGCTAAAATTTTGTAAGCTGCAGCTGTAGTGAGGTTCACTATGGCTCAAAGTATATTTATTGGGTAGCTATCTTACCGCCTTCCCATAGCTGACGCGTAAGGTGCAATATGAATCGCTCATCTTTAGATGTTCTTCTCAATAGTAGCTAGTCACCCTCTGGTGTGAGGCAGAGTGTTGTGGTTGGAGAAGACTCCACGATTCTGCAACGGCGTGCACTGCTCAGCTTCTATCGGTTAGGCCAGGTAAGTCCTGGTTTGAGTACATTGTGCTGGGATATCACGAGGCTGCTTCTTTGGTCTGTCAGCACAGTGGATTTACTCACACGGAGGTGTTCTTTGCTTGCTGCATTATCCGCTGTGTTCGTTTTAGTTGCCCTTGCGGGAATAGCACCTTTTCACACTTAGGCTGACGGAATCTCCCGGGAATGGCAAGATGGCCGCTTTTAGATAATTTCAGCCTAACGTGCCATGAGCACTTGCGTTTTTTTCTTTTCTCGCCTTTATTCCTCTTTGGAGTAGAGGTTTGGTAGAGTATGTCCCCGATGTTGGTCACCTTTTATGTGTAATTGTAGGTAAAACTGAACGGCCATGTAAGGATATATAGGTAATATTGTTGACGCTACAGGACTATGCGACCGCTCAGTTTCAGAGCTTGCTCTGCCCCCGGGAACAAAGAAAATTTGATAATTTAAGTAAATTAGAACTTTTTTTTTTTTTTTTTTTAAACCACATGCTTTATCTGAAACACGGAAGAAAAAATGTGCGTTTCATATACCTTTAAAGTGATGGTAAAGTTATACAATTAACTTTACATAATATAAAAGCTTCACCTTCAAGTATCAAAAGTAAAACTCAATTGATATCTGATACTTGAAGCTAGCAGCAGTTTAAAACTGACCCACACCTTGTTAACATTATAACTATTAATATTTATGTATATATTTTAATATTATTTTCAGTTTCATAAAATATATTTAGTATAATAAAGTAGCAATACTATAGAATAGCTCAAATTTGAAATGTTCTGGAGAGAAAATGATCGGTTCCCATAGTAATTTGTCTGTACTTCACAAATAAGACATACTTTTCTTGCTTTTTATAAACTGGACCTCTGGGTCCTTTCATCAGGATTCTTTTCTTTTTGTTCTAACAATTCCACTGATAAACAAAAAGCCTGGGCTTAATTATGCACGTCCCTCAGGCATTTCTACCTCTTTCTATCTTGTAATTCTGCCTCTAGTTTTTAAATAGTGTTATGCAAATTGTAAGCAGAAGAATAATATATGTTCCTTTTTGTGTTTGATTAATAGAACTATTAGTATTAAAGAATGTTCAGTCACAAGTTCACTCCTTTGTAAATGAAGCTGGCAAACAAAAAGGAACTAAAGACATCCTTGTTAAGTAATATCAGGGGACCAAAAACATCTCTCAAATGATCAAACACACAATAGCAAACATGTACTAAACCTCACAAAAAGACAGAGTGGTGTAAATCAATGCTGAATTTAAAGGACCATGATACCCAAATGTTGAAACACTTGAAAGTGATGCAGTATAGCTGTAAAAAGCTGACTAGAAAATATCACCTGAACATCTCTATGTAAAAAATAAAGATATTTTACCTCAAAAGTTCCTCAGTAGCCACATCCCATTGTAAAGGACTTCTAAGCAGCAAATCAGTATGTTTGTCCCGGGACAGCTAAGGGATTGAGCCTCGTGCACTCTCATGTTATTTCCCTATTCAGTTTAAGGAAGTTTACTATGAAATCTCATGAGATCACAGTAAAAGAGTTCATGACCTCAGCACTGCTGATGTTGATTGGCTGCTGTTCATTACTTTCTTTTTTTTTTACTTGCAGCTGGGCAGCAGCTGAATTATAACTTTTTTACACCGAATTTACTCTGCTGAGCTGAGGAGATTGTGAGGTAAAATATCTTCCTTTTTTACATAGAGATGCTCAGGTGATATTTTCCTGTCAGCTTTTTACAGTTATAATGCATCAGTTTCAAGTGATTTAGCATATGAGTATTATGTCCCTTTAAAGCAAATTTTTATAAATTACTGAAAGGCACTGCACTGAAAATTAAAACTTGTTTAAAGTGAATGTAAAATTTGATGATAAAGTGCCCAGTTTTTAAAAATTTGATTAAAAACAGGGGCACTTTAATTCATCAAAATTTACATTTCACTCGTGTTGTGAAAATACTTACCTTTTAATCTTGACAACCGCTCGAGCCTCTTCCTACGTCAGAAATGACGGATCGGTCATCCTCCAATCACGGCTTCCCCCGGGGGAATCAGTGTCTGATTCAACGCCATGATTGGAGGAAGCCGGATTCCTCATTTTAGACCCAGGAAGAGGCTTTGCGACGGGCAGAGGAAGCAATGCAGCGGCTGTCAAGTTTAAAAGGTAAGTATTTTCCAAACACGAGTGAAATGTAAATTTTTATGAATTAATGTGCCCCTGTTTTTAATCAAATTTTTAAAAATCGGGCACTTTATCATCAAAATTTACATTTACTTTAAACCAGGGGCGTATTATGGCCTAGGCCAACAAGGTCGGTGCCTAGGGCAGCAGATTTGGGAGGGGCAGCACATCTGCCCTATCCTCTCTCTAAAAGACAGCACACAGTACAGTGAGCGATAAAGTGCAGGCTCTTACAGAGAAGACAAGGCACATGCGCTGATGAAGGTCGCTCTTTACAGGCAGTGCTCCTTTAAACCGTTGCGTCATTTAGAGCCGCCAGCATTTTTGCAGTGGAAGGGTTCTTGGTGAGAAACTTGCCCGGGGATATGCTCTTTCCCTTTCTCCCTCCCTTCCTCAACTCCCTCCCTCAACTCCCTCCCTCACTCCTCCCTTTCACTCCTTTCTTTCCCTCCCCACTTTTCTCCTCTCTCTCCCTCCCTTCTTTCCTTTCCCTCCCTTTTCTACCCTCCCCTTCTTTTCTTAGTTTATCCGACTTACGGCACTTTATGAACTGCCAGCAGGGTTTATGTGATACCTTGATGTGCGAGGTGAAATTACGGGCTGCGCTGGTTTCAGCAGTTGCGCTGAAGCTTGCTCCGCATATGTAATCTCGCCCATAGATTTTTAAGGTCAGTAGTACTAAAAAGACATGCTCTTATACACCATGCAATTTTGCACTACAATGTCCTTTTAACCAATTAAAATAATTTACTTACCTAGAATCAAAATAATTATTTCTTAATAACTTAATTTAACTTCAGCTTTTAATAGCTCATTTTAAACACACAAACCCTTTGTGCACTGTAATCTGCAATCCATAGAAAAATCTTGGGATCTGTAATGTTCTTTAACTTGCTTATTTTAAGAACGGTTTGATGCAATCTTCGCAAAGCTTAACTGGTCATGAACTAGTCATCTAGACGCTAGAGCAGTGTTTTTCAACCAGTGTGCCGTGGCACACTAGTGTGCCGTGAGAGATCCTCAGGTGTGCCACGGCAGACTGACAACAGTGTGACATATTTTTTAAACTTTGCTTGTTTTTTACTCCCAGTGCAGGGGTAGTTTGTTGGAGGCATGGCATAACAGCACAATACATACAGTATGTGTGTGTTTGTGTGTATGTGTATATATATATATGCTGTATTAGGCTACAATGTGTGATTTTTTTAACATTTTGGGATGGTGGTGTGCCACAGGATTTTTTAATGTAAAAAAGTGTGCCACGGCAAAAAAAGGGTTAAAAATCACTGCGCTAGAGCACCAGAAACTAAACTTTTTTTTTTTCATCTGAGACTGATATTTTTAATGAATAAAATTAAGAAACCATTATTACCAGCAAGAGAAATAAACAGGATTAAAAAATTCCCTGAATTATGTTGAAAACTTAACACAATGACCTGTGATATTTCAATTTTTAAGTGCAGAAACAACTCCTCTTTCAAATGATGTGCTGTTCACATAGCACTCGAGGGAGACGATGAAAATGCAATGTTTATTCAACAATAAAGTAAAAACAATATATATATATATATATATACAGGTTGAATGAGAGCACTCTCACTACCAAATGTTGAATGCCAGGGTGCTAGCAGATATAGATATATGAATGAAAGAAAGCACTCCCTGGTCTTTTGAGTGAAAATTTAATAAATCAAGCGTGACGTTTCGGGGACACACTCCCCTTCCTCAGACAAACAAATAGTGCATTCAACTGAAAATTTAAACACAATAAGCCCCTCCCCCAGTGAGAAAATTGCGCCAAAATTCAAAACAGTTGTCATGGTGATCCTCAATAAACAAATACTGGCTTGCTCCAGCCTAGTGCAAATTACAAAAGAAGAGCTCAATATACAAAATCAATACAAGGAGCATTTGATGTGAGCACTAAAATATAAAAATACATAAGTTCTCATAATGTGCATACTGATAGTGGCATCAAAAACATCTCATAGCAATACAGTGACAGTATACCTCCGTTAGACAACTACCACCCTGTTTGAAGTGAATTATATGTAAAGGCATTATTACATGTAATGTCTAGTGATTGCTGGTGTTTATAAATAACCTAAATGGATACCTGATATCCTAAGTATCACAGATCGTGTTACGATCTTCTCAACAAAAACTCCCAAGAACAACCCATATCTTACAATTACACTCTGTTACTAGAGGATTATAAACTCTATCCATTTATTCACTACCTGTTCGTTGAATTCTAGTTGCGTGAAGCATGGAATATGAAGTGGCAGACACACTCATCACAGCCATGTTGTGACGTAAGCACTAGGCGCCGTCACTCTCAAGGTTAGTTCCCATGGCAACCTTATATACAGAGCGCTCCGCTCCGTGATTCACTCAGAGGGGGTTGCCATAGCAACCTAATGCACCAGGCCACCAACCGGATAGTATTGCAATAGGAAATGACCCGCTCATCCATTTCATTTCATATCTAGAGTCCCACTCCTCACCGTGCTCAATCACAATTGCTACAATATCCGGGTATCATTACTACTGCCGGATTGTCAAAGACACCGCTAGTGCATGTCTGGTGCTAACATACCCAGTAGTTACATGGACAGTTAATATTCACAGGGGACCCCTATATATCTATTGGCCATAACCTATTGAGGTACAACAGGATCTACCTATCTCACCTATATCATATACCATATAGTGATCCACACTAGAGTTAACAGGACTGTCTATGCACTCCCATTATGGGGTTTATAATAGGGCTTGCACCCTAGGAAGTCTCTCAATACCCTGTGTAAAAGGAGTAGGTCCATGAATTAATCTACTGACAAATGTGATCCATAAGGGACAGTGATGTACAAGTGAAGTATAAGTGAAATAGCCCCAACCCATACCCAATACATTGGTCTACGAGACTGGAAGCAACACACCTAAGTGATCTGATCAGCAGCAAAATATAAACTATAAACATAGCATGACTAAGTCCAAGAAATGTGGAATACAAGAGCTAAACACAAACCATGTTCCAGATAAATTGAAATAAGGAAAAAAGAACAGACAATAAATACAGTAGATAAAATAAAATAAAGTAAAATAAACTGAGATAGAGTAAATAAGATCCCTAGCATAGTGGTAAAAGAAGAACCCAAAGATAAACAAAAATAACAAAAATAGCTAAACAACAAAACTCCATAACACCTAAAACACCTAAAGAGGCAGGAGAGCATAAGGTAAGACTTAAAATAGGAATCAGAACCCGAAAATAAACCCCTAGAAAGTGTAGAGTAGACAAAGAAAAGAAACCAAAGGAGAAAAATATGAAAACATATAAACATATAAATAAATCAACATAAACCAGATCACCAGAATGTGTGAGCGGATGTGGTAGGTCATAGACTCCCACTCCAAATATAATGGGTCATGGACTCTCAGATACTCAAAGGTGATACTAAGATCAATATAAATCCATCTGGGATCAATAAAGTCCACCCATTACGATCATCTTGGTAAAAACATCTTGGTCATAATTCCAATGGGTTCACAGAAAACAATGCCAGTCTAAGCTGACATTGAGGCCCCTCGGGCGTAGTGTATTCAGCTTGTATATCCACTTAGATTCTAGTTGCAGTAATGTCCGGTGTCTATCTCCTCCTCTTCGGGGTGCAGGTGCATGGTCAATGATCTTGAGCCTTAAGTCCTGAACATTGTGTCCACTTATGGCAAAGTGGTGGGCTACTGGTTGATCACTACCTTGGTTCCAAATTGCAGTCCTAATCGCTGATCTGTGGTTGGCCATGCGGGTGCGGGCGTCATCGGCCGTTTTTCCAAAGTAGAACAACCCGCATGGGCAATTGATAAGATAGACCACATAGGATGTAGTGCAAGTGAGGTAATGGTGTATCTTGTAATAAAATTTGTGTCCGGATGGCGGAAGGTGGCTCCAGGGATCATGGAGGGGCATGTGGTACACCCTATACAACGAAAGCACCCCTTCTTATTATGAGACAGCCAAGTCTTATTATCATAGCAGTGTATTGGGTCCGTCACCACCAATTGGTCTCTAAGGTTTCGGTTTCTTTTAAACCCGACTCGCGGGCTATCCCAGTCTCCGAAGGGTAGTGTTGGATCACTTTGGATAATATGCCAATGCTCCTTAAGTGTGTGTCCAATCTGTTTAGTGTCAGGGCAATATTTAGTTGTAAAGGTCATACATTTACTGGCCATTCTCTCTTTCTTTTCTTTGGCATCATCCTGTTCGCTCATACACTCGAGTAGATGTTGCCACTTGTATCCCCTGGCCATGAATTTTACCGCCATGGCCTGGAGTTGTATTTTTTTGGTCTCCTTGTTGGTATTGTTCCTAGTCACTCTGGACATTTGGCCTTTGGGTATGGCTCGCAGTAGAGATGTAGGGTGACTGCTGCGTGCATGTAACACAGAGTTCCTATCCGTTGGTTTCTGATACAATGTTGTACCCATATTGTTGCCATCCCTAAAGATGCATAGGTCCAAGAACTCAACTTTGTCCTCGCTGAAACACATCTTGAATTTGATGGGCTGTTCTAATTCATTCAATTCAAGGAACCATTTCTGTAATGATTCCCTTGAGCCCCTCCACGCCATAAACAAATTATCTATATACCGCTGGTATATAATGATTTCTTCTTTTTGGAACACCTTCATGATTTCTTCCTCATAAAACTCCATGTATAGGTTTGCGAATGAAAGAGCAACATTCGAACCCATGGCGGTTCCTTTTATTTGGCAGTAGTAGGACTTCTCGAATCTGAAGTAATTCAACCTCAGGCTTAGCTCTAACATCTGCAGAAGGAAATGGGCAGGTGGACCCACATAAGGGTATCTATTCAGTGCTCTCGCAACCCTGTTGATGCCTTCTTGTTGGGGTATAACTGTGTAAAGACTATTTACATCAGCAGTGACTAATAACCATTGGTCCTCCATCCTTATGTCCTTCAATTTTTCTAACAAGTCCGTGGAATCTCTAGTGTACGATCTCATATTTTTGACCAGGGGCTGTAGAAAAAAGTCCACAAATTGGGACAGTGGTGATGTGATGGACTCTCGGGCAGACACAATAGGCCTCCCTGGTGGTTGGGTTTGATTCTTGTGTACTTTAGGTAAGGTATACAAAATAGGGCATTTAGGATATTTGGTTATTAAAAAGCCCGCTATCTTCTCATCAATCCATCCCTGCATCACGCCTTCCTTCACCAAGATATCAATTTCTTTTTGGAATTCCTTTGTCGGATTTCTTTGAAGTTGTAAATAAGTCATGGTGTCACTGAGCTGGAGCAAAATGTCTGATCGGTAGTACTCATAGTTCATTATTACGGTGGCTCCTTCTTTATCCGCTGGGCGGATGATAATCTTGGGGTCTGTAGCCAAAGTTCTTATGGCTGCAAGTTCTTCCTTTGTTAGGTTATTTTTAAATTCTGGCTTAATTGCCATACTGGTATCCTTTTGTGTCAAGCGAGAATATGTTTTTATACTTGAATTCTGGCTAGTGGGATCAAACTTACTAGGTTTACGGAATTGTACATCAGTTTCAGAGGCTAAATTATTGATGAAATGCTCTTTAAGCCTTAGTGATCGCTGGAATTTTTGTTGATCTACCCACAGGTCAAACGGGTCACACATTTTGGTGGGTACAAAATTGAGTCCCTTGTTTAGCAACTGGATCTTTGGCTCTGATAGAACACGGTCACTGATATTGATGACCAAATTGTTGTTATGCATTAGTGCATTGGTGGGGATTGGTGGGGGAACGGTGGTCTGCCTCTGACCACCCCTTCTGGGATGTGGCCTCCTCTTCCCCTTCCTGCTGAACGAGTGGTCACCCCTAAAAAAGACTGTTGTTGTCTATTTCCTCTATAGGGGAGTGAGGTCCCTCTGTATGATGGTAATGGATCCTGCGCAGACTGTGGGGTATCTGAGTCCGTACCCGAACTGGTATCAATGGTTATTATAAACCCCATAATGGGAGTGCATAGACAGTCCTGTTAACTCTAGTGTGGATCACTATATGGTATATGATATAGGTGAGATAGGTAGATCCTGTTGTACCTCAATAGGTTATGGCCAATAGATATATAGGTGTCCCCTGTGAATATTAACTGTCCATGTAACTACTGGGTATGTTAGCACCAGACATGCACTAGCGGTGTCTTTGACAATCCGGCAGTAGTAATCATACCCGGATATTGTAGCAATTGTGATTGAGCACGGTGAGGAGTGGGGCTCTAGATATGAAATGAAATGGATGAGCGGGTCATTTCCTATTGTAATACTATCCGGTTGGTGGCCTGGTGCATTAGGTTGCTATGGCAACCCCCTCTGAGTGAGTCACGGAGCGGAGCGCTCTGTATATAAGGTTGCCATGGGAACTAACCTTGAGAGTGACGGCGCCTAGTGCTTACGTCACAACATGGCTGTGATGAGTGTGTCTGCCACTTCATATTCCATGCTTCACGCAACTAGAATTCAACGAACAGGTAGTGAATAAATGGATAGAGTTTATAATCCTCTAGTAACAGAGTGTAATTGTAAGATATGGGTTGTTCTTGGGAGTTTTTGTTGAGAAGATCGTAACACGATCTGTGATACTTAGGATATCAGGTATCCATTTAGGTTATTTATAAACACCAACAATCACTAGACATTACATGTAATAATGCCTTTACATATAATTCACTTCAAACAGGGTGGTAGTTGTCTAACGGAGGTATACTGTCACTGTATTGCTATGAGATGTTTTTGATACCACTATCAGTATGCACATTATGAGAACTTATGTATTTTTATATTTTAGTGCTCACATCAAATGCTCCTTGTATTGATTTTGTATATTGAGCTCTTCTTTTGTAATTTGCACTAGGCTGGAGCAAGCCAGTATTTGTTTATTGAGGATCACCATGACAACCGTTTTGAATTTTGGCGCAATTTTCTCACTGGGGGAGGGGCTTATTGTGTTTAAATTTTCAGTTGAATGCACTATTTGTTTGTCTGAGGAAGGGGAGTGTGTCCCCGAAACGTCACGCTTGATTTATTAAATTTTCACTCAAAAGACCAGAGTGCTTTCTTTCATTCATATATATATATATATATATATATATATATATATATATATATATATATATATATATATATATACACTGTATGTGTATATATATATATATATATATATATATATATATATATATATATATATATAATTGTGGTTAACCCCATATTAGCACTCTAACTCTAATGGAGACAAATCTCAGTTAACTGTTTGTTTGACAATGCATTGTTTAATCGTTTTTAAACTCACAGTGAAAGTTTGTTGTAGCAGCAAACTGTGGAAATCTTTCCTTTAAAAGAACATTAAACACAAAGGGCCAGATTACGAGTGGAGCGCAAAATTTAACTTTGCAAGTGCGATATTTGCGCCCCACTCGCAATTGTGCACTGATATTATAAGTCCAGCTCAATGCGAACGCGATCTCGCGTTGACATTGCATGGAAGCTTTGCACTCAATAGAGCACTCTTCCATAGGCTCCAATGAGACATGGCAAAAAACATCACACAGCGAAGGGGGAAAGTCGCGTAGCAAATTGAAATATATATGAATGTTTACATATATATTTATGTCTTTATATGTGCATATACATATATATTTACAGGGAACACACAGTCCCTATAGACCTCAATGTAAAGGCACTTTTCAGTGCCATTTTTGTTTTTTGTAACACCCTACATTCCCTCACTTTAAAGGGACATAAAACAGGTTGAGATATGTGCATATCCTAAAAGGCTAATTCATTAAAAATAGTTTACATAAAAAAATTGTTTAAAAGTTGCTGGCAAGTATTTTAAAATAATTTTAAAAAAATAAGCAAAATGAATTACATAGCTAAACTGCCTGGATTAGCCAACTCCACCCACCCCTCCTATCAGTTTTTAGACACAGGCATTGTATTTCAACTAAGTTCACAGCTTCTAGGCAAGCCCCAGCAGATAATCCCTATATTTTGTCTCTATCCAACTTGTTTTATGTCCCTTTAAACCCTTAAAACTGCTTTGTGCTTTTATCATTTTATACTTGTAATGGCTGGTTATTTGTCGTGCGCATGCTAATGGGAAAATTTTCCCATTTACGGGTGTGCAATAAATTAGTGCTCCACTTGTAATCTAGCCCTTTATACATTTCATGAATCTCCCTCTAATTATGGGTGCAGCCATACTGTAACCTGCACATGTGCAAACCAGTGGCTTTACTAGGCTTGGTGTCACCTGGTGCGGTAGCTCATGGTATCACCCCACCCCCAAGTAATTAGAGAAAAAAAAAAAAAAAATATATATATATATATATATATATATATAGCGCATATATAAATACTGTATATATATTTATATTTATATTTATATATGTATAAATATATAGGGTGGGTGTGTATAACCCCGATATATCACTATTTCCCAAAGATCCACAAGGACATTCATAACCCCCCGGGTCGCCCCATAATAGTGGGCATTAATTCCTTAAACGAACCGTTGTCAGACCTCATTAATACATTTTTACAACCACTAGTCTTTAAACTGCCCAGTTTCATACAAGATACTACAGACCTTGGCCCCTATTTATCAAGGTCTGGCAGACCTGATCCGACAGTGTGGATCAGGTCCGCCAGACCTCGCTGAATAAGGCGAGCAATACGCTCGCCGTATTCAGCATTGTGAGCTGCTGGTGCAACGCCGCCCCCTGCAGACTCGTGGCCAATCGGCCGCCAGCAGGGGGGTGTCAATCAACCCGATCGTACTCGATCGGGTTGATTTCCGGCGATGTCTGTCCGCCTGCTCAGAGCAGGTGGACAGGTTATGGAGCAGCGGTCTTTGTGACCGCTGCTTCATAACTGCTGTTTCTGGCGAGCCTGCAGGCTCGCCAGAAACACGGGGCATCAAGCTCCATTCGGAGCTTGATAAATATGCCCCAATATCTTGAAACTGCAGAAAGTAAAATGGAAATCCAGTTAGAGATTTTTGGTTGTGGTTGTTAACTCTTTGTACACCTCCATAACACATCAATTTGGGCTTAAGGCAGTGGAGTACTTTTTAGAAAGTCAAAGTAACTATGATGAGATGACTAAAAAAATTATCTTAACATCTATAGAGTACCTACTGACACATAATTTTTTTATGTTTGAGGGGAGTTTCTATCTCCAGAGGCGTTGCACCACTATGGGGCAAAGTTTGCCCCCTGTTATGCCAATCTCTTTATGGGATTGTGGGAGTGGTTCCACGTCTATGGAGATGGGAATCCCCTCAAAAGTAACATCATATTATATGCACAATACATTGATGATTTGATATTTATCATTGATAGTGATGAACAGAATATAGACAGATTTTGTGATTATTTGAATGACAACAACATTGGTATCAAATTAGTGGGGAAACAAAAATTTGTTTTCTGGATATGACAGGAAAAAGCATTGAGGGATGTATAGAAACTGATCTTTACAGGAAGCCTACTTCTGGAAATACGATATTAGAATTTAATTCTAATCATCCACGACATACCATATATGGAATCCCCAAAGGTCAATATATTAGGGCAAAGAGAAATTGCACTAATATAGATGACTATAATAAACAAGTAGATAAGATTACTGAACGCTTATTGGATAGGGGATATAATTCAAAAATCCTAAATAAGGCACGTAATGAAGTTGACATACTATCCAGAGATGACTTACTGATAAACAAAGTGAAACCACATAACAAACAAAAACCTAAGTTTATAACAACGTACAGCTTAGAGTAAAGCAGTATTTGTAATATCGTAAAACAATGTATTCCCCTATTACACACTGATCCAGTGTTAAAAGAAATCGTAAAAGAAGGTTGTGATTTCATATCTAGAAACGGTAAAACCATAGGAAACCATGTTTCACCTTCAGATTGTACAAAAAAAAGACAAATAGAGCTTGCTGGCTAAAACAAAGAAAAGGATTTTTCAAGTGCAGAAAAAATATCTGTAAGACTTGTGAGTACGTAAGTGAGGGAGACACTTTTGCCTCAACCAGCACAAATAAAGTACATACAATAAATTTTTACATCAATTGTGATACAACACATGTAATTTATTTATTAACCTGTAGGGGGTGCTCTAAGCAATACATAGGGAAAACAAAACGTTCCTAAAGGATAGGTTTTTAGCCCATGTGAGATCTATTGAGGACCCTCATTCTGACACCCCCATAGCAAGACACTTCAGGGAATATCATAATTCCAATGTAAATGTATTAACTGTTCAAACAATTGATCATGTCCCTGTATGGAAAAGGGGAGGTGATAGGGAAGAAAAATTAGGTCTCAGAGAAGTGTTCTGGATATTTACATTGAATACTTCTATACCATTTGTGTTAAACTTCAGAAGGGACATAGATTTATGTGTTTAATCTTTGGGACTGTAATATTATGTATTTTTCTAAATTAGAATATATATACCATTTGGTTATTGAATCAAGTCATATACATGTACTATTTCTCTTTGGATTAATACTTTGTGTACAAGGTATATATATCTTTAATTGCTAAGTATAATGAGGACATTTTATACTGTGAGTATATGCCTTTAAAAATTAAGTACTTAAGGAACAGAGGAGGCTGGGAATTTTGTGAGCAGTGAACAAGTGCTGTTGGAGCATGAAACATGTCTGCTGCACAAATTCCAGCAGTCCTCATTTACTGTGCACTAGTGTCTGAATATCTTTGCTGTTTGTAGAAGATTGATACTAACATTATCTCCTTTTAATATATATATATGGAATAAAATGTGAGACTTTTTTACGTAAGGAGTGCCCGAATATCCTTTTGTACTTTTATATATATGTGTGTGTGTGTGTGTGTGTGTGTGTTTGTGTGTGTGTATATGTGTGTGTGTATATGTGTGTGTGTGTGTATATGTGTGTGTGTATGTGTGTGTGTGTGTGTGCGTGTGTGTGTGTGTGTTTGTGTGTGTGTATATGTGTGTGTGTGTGTATATGTGTGTGTGTGTGTGTATATGTGTGTGTGTGTGTGTGTGTGCTTGTGTGTGTATATGTGTGTGTGTGTGTGTATATGTGTGTGTGTATGTGTGTGTGGGCAGAGGGGAAGACACTGACAGACCACTGTAAGGGGGGGGGGGGGGGACACAACTTGTTTTGAAAAGAATTTATGGTACCCAGATCCATCATTAATATGGTGCTTACTCACAACAGTTATAAAGTAAAACCTAAAATTTGGATCTGCCGGATAGATATGGTATAGCCCCAAAAATGACATACATATCACTTGTTACATCTGAATTAAAATGCAGTGATTACATGATTTAGAGGATAAGAGTTAGTATCACAATCTGCAGAGCAATTAAAAAATATAAAATGGAGTTGCAATCACACATACAACAATACACCTAGCATAACAGGGGATGAAATGCTTATAGTGAAGTAGGGAACGACCTCACCAACATTCCTGCACTATAACCCCAATGAATATTCTATCAGTACAAGCATTAATAGGCCAAAAGGTCTTTATGCTGCAGACAGAAACAGGAAGGGATTCTGCATTGCACATCGCATTTACACTACAAATACTGGATAGGTGAGAATCTTTTAAAACTTAATTGAGGGGGGGGGGTCTATTTTTTTTTATTTATTTTTATTCTAGCATGCCTAGCATCAGTTATTCCTGTATTTAGCTTCTAATATATGCCAATAGAATAAAATACATATTGACTACATCCTCCCATTAAAGAAACACACGAACATATGTCCCTACTAACAATATAGATGACATAATTTCCATAAATGATAGAACACCTTACTGGTACCTTCCTCCAACACATACAATATTAATGATGTTAAAGAAGCATCTAATTCATAAACCGGTTATTAAATCTAATGCAACCCACCTACAGTACATACAGCATCCTCTTGTCCCTTGTAAATGGCCTCCCAAAATTTACATTGAATTAATAGGATGGTCTTTTTTATTTGCCTTACTTTTGCATGGCCTCTTCCTTCTCCTTCTGTTGGTCCACCGCTGGCCTGATAATATTCCTCTCTTCCTCTGTCAGATGGCTCAGGTCGTGGAGAGATATTCCTCAAATGGGGGAGGCACTGTGGGTGTCCGAGGGTTACAGGTGTCTGGAGGACTGTTAAAGCCTGCGCGTTAGCAAGAGGCTTAGTTAGGGAAGCCGTTGCCCTGCCAACACTGCCTGTCTGCCTCTGTGAGTGCTGAATACCCCCCTGTGTCTGCCTTAGCATGGAGGACCCCTTGGTTTGTTACAAGGCACCGCCACCAGCACATCATTAGGGAAAAAAAACAACAACAAAACGGTGTAATCATGATTAATGTTAAATTAATATGGTGGTGTCACCCCTTGGAGGGTGTCCCCCAGTTGAGGTCCGCACCCCCCTAGTGACGCCACTGGTGCAAACACATCAAATCTGGAATATAGTGAAAGTTAGATTTCAATATGGCGGCATCCATGACTAGAGGAAGGTTAGGAATAACCTCAATACTATGCTTAAAAATGTGTTTAGTGTTTAATGTCTCTGTAATGAGATTTATAGGAGTATGAGTTCTGAAGTATTATTGTAGTAATTTTAATGTTCTATGTTGGTAATTGACTGGAAGCTAATAATGAGGTTTGCTCTCCAAGAAAATGACTATTCACTTAAAGGGATAGTCTTGTCAAAATTAAACTTTCATGATTCAGATAGCGCATGCAATTTTAAGCAACTTTTTTTTTTTATTATCAAATTTTCTTCATTCTCTTGCTATCTTTATTTGAATGTAAGCATAGGAGCCGGCCCATTTTTGGTTCAGAACCTGGGTAGCGCTTGCTGATTGGTGGCTACATTTAGACACTATTCAGAAAGCGCTACCCAGGTGCTGAACCAAAAATGGGCCGGCTCATTTGTGTACATTCTTGCTTTTTTAAATAAAGATACCAAGAAAACGAAGAAAAGTTGATAATAGGAGTAAATTAGAAAGTTGCTTAAAATTTCATGTTCTAAATCTATCTGAATCATGAAAGTTTAATTTTGACTAGACTTCTTTCCCTTTAAGTGAATAGTCATTGTCTTAGAGAGCAAACCTCATTATTAGCTTCCAGTCAAATACCAACATAGAACATTAAAATTACTACAATAATACTTCAGAACTCATACTCCTATAAATCTCATTACAGAGACATTAAACACTAAATACATTTTTAAGCATAGTATTGAGGTTATTCCTAACCTTCCTCTAGTCATGGATGCTGCCATGTTGAAATCTAATTTTCACTATATTCCAGATTTGATGTGTTTGCACCAGTGGCGTCACTAGGGATTGTGGGGGGTGCGGACTGCACCTGGGTGACACCCTCCAAAATGTAGTCATGCATTCCCACTGATATGGAATATTTCATTATTGTTTAAGTGTTGTTCCCTTTGAAAACTGGGTCACAAACATTCAAGGCAGGGTGCTAAATCATTTTCAACTTGAAGAGACATTAAACAAAAATTGAAAGCTGTATGGAACTGTAACCTGATATCTCAGAAGCATTTTGCAATAAATGATGCAGCTTTATTGTCTTAGAGTTATATATTTTTATGATTTTACTTTTAACTAATGTTTCTGGGCTTGAGAACAAAATGACCCTTGCTCAGGGATCACAACCCTGTCCATATGAATGTGATATGAATGTTTATTGTGGCTTGCACACGTGCAATGACATAAACAAAGTGGGCTAGCCTTCATTTCTTCTTTTGCCTTAAGGTGGTATAGCATTGATTCCACTTAATTAATTAACTGTAATCTGTTAAACAGAACTAAATTTTTGTTGTCATGAGTGGCAACATCAATAATCCACCTTAAAATAATAAATGGTTTTGGAGACTGTGAGGGAGATGCACAGGGTTTGATTCTAAATGCTAGTGAGTGAGAGAAAGTGTCAATCACAAAATAAAGCTTCTCAGTATTTTGGTTTGCTGATTTAGACAGCTTATGAAAGTAGAAGGAAATTATTGACCATAACTTCAGCTAAAAGGTGTTTATTTAAACTTGCAGCATTCCTATTTTTCAAGGTATAAACTTGATGAAGTGATATAGATTATATGGTGCTTATAACTACAGTTTGTTGTTCATTTAAGAGCTGAACTGACGACCACTGTCCATTTTTATTATGATGTAAACAAGAAACAAAGCTGTAGCAGTGACATGTCAGATTGTCATTATTAGAACATATTTCCATCATCTGTGTTGTTCTTTAAGAGCATCCTCATTAAATTAGTATCTTGGGAATATTTCTAAAGGACAAGAGAGTTCAAAATAAGTGAACAGAGATTATGTTCTTTAATTATCTTCTAAACTAACCTAAGAATACCTTACTCTAAATACCTACAGCTTTGTTTTCTTCAGCTGCTGTTTATGTCATTGTAAATATGATTATAGATAATAATCTTTCTGGTTATTGCCTTAACCAAGAAAAATGGCAAACAATGTAGCGTATGGGACCATGCTGTATAAATTAAAGGGACATACAATGAGTTTGAATTGCAAAGTAGTGCATTTTGAAATTAGATTTGCTCCCAACATTTTTATTCTTCACCTAAGTGTGGGAGGCTGGGAGGAGATTCCTGATGACCAAGGGGTGTAATTGAGCTGTCCAGGTACTCTTGCTTCATGACAAGGTGGCCCAAGCATATGTTAAAGCATTTCTTAGTATTTACTTTAAAGAAGAAAAGGGGCACCCTCAGTTCAAGATGAAAGCATATTTTAATAAAAACAATTGTGGTGAAAAAATGATAGACATATACAAGAAATATAATTAAAAAACACATATGTTACCACATCTAGTCTGGATCAGTCTCCCCAAAAAGCCAGAAGACTTTATCAAGAGCCAATCAAACAACTTCATAGAGGTTAAAGGGACAGTCAACACCAGAATTGTAGTTGTTTAAAAAGATAAACCCTTTATTACCCATTCCCCAGTTTTGTATAACCAACACAGTTATAATAATACACGTTTTACCTCTGTGATTACCTTGTATCTATGCCTCTGCAAACTGCACTTTTATTTCAGTTCTTTTGACAGACTTGCATTTTAGCCAATCAGTGCTTACTCCTAGGTAACTTCACGTGCGTTAGCTCAATGTTATCTATATGAAACACATGAACTAATGCCCTCTAGTGGTGAAAAACTGTAAAAATACATTCAGATAAGAGGTGGCCTTTAAGGTCTAAGAAATTAGCATATGAAACTCCAAGAGAACAAAGCAAAATTGGTGATAAAAGTAAATTGGAAAGTTGTTTAAAATTGCATGCCCTATTTGAATCATGAAAGCTTATTTTGGACTTGACTGTCCCTTTAAGTGACTAATAAACTAGGTACTGGCTATAAAAATCCTAATAGTTTTATAACACAAGTTAAATTATGAATATATTAAGCATCTATACTATAATTGCGTTTGTAATGTCCATCGCCGTCGGCAGTTGCGCACACATCCTCAATGGAATGTTGGCAGAGCGAGGCAGCCAACAGAATTTTGGCTGCATGCGCAGCCAAAATAATTCACCTGGATGCAGCAAAGGCAAAGGTGCCACCCTGCCATTTTCAGAATCCACCAGGATGCAGCGAAGGCAAACGGAGCATTACAAGAAAAAAAACACAGCCCGCACGAAGTATAACAAAAAAAAACAACAAACCTCCGACACAAAGTATTAACGCATACACCACAAACCCACACATCGCAAAATAATAAAGTAATTAACCCCTTAATCCCTTAACCGTCAACCACCCACATCGCAATAAACCTAATTACCCTATTAACCCCTAAACCGCAAATCCCCCACATCGCAATAAACCTAATTACCCTATTAACCCCTAAACCGCAACCCCCCCACATCGCAATAAACATAATTAACTTATTAACCTCTAAACCACAAAACCCACACATTGCAATAAACCTATTAACCCCTAAACCGCAAAAACCCAACATCGCAATAAACCTAATTAACCTATTAACCCCTTAAACCGCCAAAACCCACAACGCAAATAACTAATTAAATTACTAAGCCCCCTAAATTAACACAAATTAAAGGGCCACTGTAAGTAAATATTTTCTATGCCTGTTACTAACTAACTACCCCAAATACGCTTTTTATCAATAGCATTTCATTAACATATCTCTACTCTATATCAGAAATTTTATCTGCAAATTTAATTGTTTTCCAAACCCACTCCGTAGGTATCCTTTGCTCTGTACCAATCCGTTTACAATACCTAGGTTTCAAAATCGCGCTTTAAACACAAAGTTATTGGTTTAAGTATTTTGAACACGCAGTGCTGAAAATAGTGGGCAGTATAACATGACATCATCGGCGAATAAAAGATATAACTTATAGAACGTTATGAAACTTCGTTTTGGAGAAAATATAGGTCAGTAGGTTTTAATTAATGTTTATTAACTTTAATATGTTAGTTGTTTAGCTTAAAAATTATAACAGAAAGTAATCCTTTAACTAAACTAAAAAATACTAAAGTTACAAAAAAAAAGCGAAGATTACAAAAAATAAAAAAGGCTAACATTACAGAAAATAATAAACAAATTACCAAAGTTTACAAAATTAAACTTAATCCCTATGAAAATAAAAACACCCCCTACTCTAAGAATAAACTACCAGTAGTCCTTAAAAGGGCTTTTTGCAGGGCATTGCCCCAAAATAAACAGCTATTTTACATTAAAAATACACAAAGCCCCCCTAACAGTTAAAACTAACCCCCAAAATAAAAAAAAACTTACACTTAAAAACCATAACTACCCATTGCCCTGAAAAGGGCATTTGTTGGGCATTGTCCTTAAAATGGCATTTAGCTCTTTTACAAAATGCCCACCCTAATCTAAATAAAATTAAAACAAAACAAAAAAAACCTAAGTCTAACCCCCAGGTTGGTACTCACCGTTCCTGAAGTCCAGCGGAGAAGGTCCTGTTCCAGGTGGTGAAGTCTTCTTTCAAGCGGCGACCTCTTCTTTCTTCTTCCAGAAGCATCCGTTGCGGAGCAGAGGGCGGAGCTGAAGACCGATGATCGCAGAGCTGAAGACCGGCGATCCTGGAACTGAAGACCGGCGACCCTGGAACTGAAGACCGGTGACCGTGGAGCGTGGAAGATCCTCTTCGTACGATCGCCGCCGTACACTGAATAGTGAATTCAAGGTACACGATTAAAGATGGCGTTTATTGAATTCCTATTGGCTGATTTGATTATTCAAATTCAAATCAGCCAATGGGATGAGAGCTACTGAAATTCTATTGGCTGATTTAAATATTTGTTTTGTTTTTTATTTTCTGTAATCTTAGCTTAGGTTTATTTTTTTAATTTTTGGGGGTTAGACTTTTCAGGGCAATGGATAGTTTAGGTTTTTAAGTGTTAGGTCTATTTATTTTGGGGGGTTTGGTGGGCGGTGGGTTTTACTGTTAGAATTTTTGGTAACTGCAAAAGAGCTGTTTAACTTGAGGCAATGCCCTACAAAAAGCCCTTTTAAGGGCTATTAGTAGTTTAGCATTAGATTATGGGGTGTTTTTATTTGGGGGGTTATTTTCATAGGGATTAGGTTTTATTTTTTTATTTTTATTTTGATCATTTGTTTATTTTTTTCCGTAGTTCAATTTCAACACATTGACTGGGAGTGAAGAGAGAGCAAATGAGAAGGGAGAGAGAGCAAAAGAGAGGGGAGAGAGAGCAAATGAGAGGGGAGAGAGAGCAAATGAGAGGGGAGAGAGAGCAAATGAGAGGGAAGAGAGGGGGAGAGAGAGAGCAAAAAAGAGGGGGGGAGAGAGAGCAAAAGAGTGGGTGGCAAGAGCAAAAGAGAGGGGGAGAGAGCAAAAGAGGGGGAGAGAGAGCAAAAGAGAGCGGGAGAGAGAGCAAAGGAGAGGGGAGGGAGAGAGCTAAAAAGAGAGGAATGAGAGAGCTAAAGAGAGGGGAGGGAGAGAGCTAAAGAGAGGGGAGAGAAAGAGCTAAAGAGAGGGGAGAGAAAGATCAAAGAGAGGGGATAGAGAGAGCAAAAGAGAGGGGAGAGAGAAGAGAAGGGAGAGAGAGAGCAAAAGAGAGGGGAGAGAGAAAGCAAAAATGATGGCGGAGAGAGAGCGCAAAAGAGAGGGGGAGAGAGAGCAAAAGGGGTGGTGAAAGAATTCACCTGGATGAATTCTTTCACCACCCTGCTTTTTTCGGAATCCACCTGGATGCAGCATAAGCTGCATCCGGGTGGATTCCAAAAATGGCAGGGTGGTGAAAGAATCCACCTGACTTGTACACACGACTTGTAATCTTGCCCTTTATGTTTTATTTATCTTATTGTTTTTATCAATATTTTGCTCTGGGCTGATTAGCGATATATATATATTTATGTGCTGTTAATTTGTTCCTTGTAGTGGTTTTTATCTTCTTTTATAAAAGGGTACAGAAAGTAGTGAGAGGAGCAACAAAACCAGGACCATCATGACAAATGCATGACTAGGGGCTACTTGCATTTGTACAAATTGCCTTGAAAAGTTAGACCAGGCTGGGTGCTTATGTACAGTATCTGGGTGCCAAATGCTTATTTACATGATTTCCTGTTGTACATTTACAGAATCTTTTGCAACTGAAACATCAATCTAACTTTTTTAATTGAAGCTTTGTATTAATCTTGAAAACTCTGTCTAGTTTTGGAGAGAGAAAGATTATCAATATACTGTAACTTCTCATAGATAATTGGATAGGAACACTGTTTTTATTGTTACAATAAAAACAACAACAAAAAACTTTCTTCTTTGGCCACAGTATATTTGCCATGTAAGAAAAACTTAAGTGTTGGCATTTGTAGACACAGTGGCACATGGTCTTTTTGTGTTCCTTAAGGCAAAAGGGATTGTGATGCACTGGAGCCATTTGACACCATTTTTTGTCCACATTCTTTACACCTGACCATTACTTATGTCTCCCTGCTGGATGGGCAGCAGTTATTAACTCCCTTTCCATCCTAGACACAGAGGGCCAGATTATCTAAGCTTCGCCGGACCAGACGTGGTTTTCACGCTGATCCTCTCAGGGGCTGCCCTCGTGAAATTATAATAAAAAAAGGTGCAGTACCTACGAGTTGGCGAGATACCTCCTATATAAAGTAATGGAGCTCGCTGGAAAGAGACAAGATGGCTCCATAGAGTGCAGTTAGCAGTGAGCAGGGGACGCACTTTAAAAATGAAATCCTGCCGACAATATAAATTAGATTATGCTCCTTTCTGCGTATAGCATCTTACAATCACTTCTATTTTCATATGCATGTGGGTTTTTTTTAGGATTTTGAGTATTTTGGTAAAAGCTTGCCACCCTTTTAGTTTGAGAGAGAAAAAAAACTTAGATCTGTAGTGCGAAAATGTTGAGGATTACCCCAGTATTTGAGAGACAATTTTATGTACGCCCATGGAACCCTTTTTCTTCAGCTCAATTTAGAAAAAAAAAACCAATTATGCTTTGTATTTTGTAAATTTCTAGGTGTTTTTTGCACATCCAGTGTATTTGAATTACGATTAACACGGTGCATACTTAATACGATTTATTCCTGTGTAATTTACATACCCATTTTACATTTTTCAGAAAATACAATTTTTGATGCACCTTAAAGTGATAGTAAACACCAAAAATTTTGTTGTTTAAAAATATAGATAATCCCTTTATTTACCATTCACCAGTTTTGTATAACCAACATTATTATAGAAATGTACTTTTTACCTCTGTAATTACCTTGTATCTAAGCTTCTGCAGACTGCCTCCTTATCTCAGATCTTCAGGCAATTAGTGCTGACTCTTAAAGGGACATTAAACATGTTGAGATGGTAATATAAATTGATAAATCGTATATATATATATATATATATATATATATAAAAATATCTGCAATATATTTTCACTATTTATTTTGTCCCCTTTTAATGTAATTTTAATTCTGAAATTGTGAGCTTTTCACTTACTGTTAGAAATGGAAGTGCCGAACACTGTTATATTCCCCACAGCCATTGGCTGCACACTCTAATGACCTATTTATAACTGTCCTTCATTGGCCACAGCAGAGAAGGTAACCTAAGTTACAACATGGCAGCTCCCATTGTTTTATAGACACTAAATTTTTACACTTATTTTGTCAATATTTAAACAGTTAATGAAAGTTTAAAAAAATACATCTACATATTATTATCAGACTAATTATTTAAAAAAAACAAAACATAAATCAATCTAGCATTTATTTAGTGTTTAATGTCCCTTTAGGTAACTTCACGTGCGTGAGCATAATGTTATTTATATGAAACACACAAACTAACGCCCTCTAGCTGTGGAAAAACTGTGAAATGCATTCAAATAAGAGGCGGCCTTCAAGGGCTTAGAAATTAGCATATGAGCCTACCTATGTTTAGCTTTCAACTAAGAATACCAAAAGAACAAAGCAAATTTGATGATAAAAGTAAATTAGAAAGTTGTTAAAATGACACGCCCTATCTGAATCATGAAAGTTTAATTTCAATTATTCGTTTTGTGTGATTTTGAAATTACAAATTTAATTGTGGCTTTAGAGAATTCCACCAGGGAAATAGAAGGACTCGCAAGCATTCTTTAATAATCTCACCAGCCCAGAGACCTTTAGAAAGAAGTTCCCCTTCCTGACATTGAGTTGTTATTTCATCCATTTTCTGCCAAGATACAGATATAAAGTCCTTTCTGTTAATAAAATAGAAGGAATGAAAGTGCCTCTATATACACCACTCAGAGGTAACCAGTGGGACTAAACTAAATAAAACGTAACTTTTAACAGTCTGTTTAAAATAATCCTAAGAGGGAAATGTTACAAAACATAAGTAAAAAATATGAACAAACATTATTGATCACCTACAAGCTAGTGGTTTACATAAGCAAATCAACAGACTATAATTAGACAAATTTCTAGAAAAGGGGAGTCAGATACAGTTCTATTCTGCTGCGGTTGTCCAAATGCTGCCAAACTGCTACATTTAAAAAGATCCCTCAATCTAGTTCTGTATTAATGACTATTACATCTTCATATAGGTGCTATTCTAGTAATAGTAAAGACAGCAATTATTAAAACTGTTTGGGTCCATGAAACTAATATGAAAAAAGTTCACTATCCTTATTTTATTATTTGATCTAGTTAAATACAAGAATCATTCTCACATTGGTCTTATTATGGATCTATACAAGCCTGACGCGTGTTTCACCATCCAGCTTTATCAAAGGCATATATGCCTGCTGTAATATTGGGTTTTTAACCATTAAACCACCGATCAAATTGCATCAGTTATACACACCTACATATAGACCAAAAAGGAGTAGTGGCAGTTTGGCAGCAATGTGACAACCATAGCAGAATTGTACTGTATCTGACGCCCCTTCTTAAAAATTGTTCTAATTATAGTCGTTTGATTTGCTTATATAAACCACAAGCTTTGTTTCCTTCTATTGTATTAACTTTAGTGTGGCATTTTAGCATCCCCTTATTAGTAAATAGATCAAAATGACTATATATATGTAGTGTATTCATTATCTGATTATTCAAAGTACTGCTCTTTCAGGTTTGAATAAACCGCTTCTTGCCGTAACATACACAGAACAGATAATCTTTTCCTGCATATACACACAGATAATATGACCACTCCCAACTCAAGCAGATACATAACTTTCTTCTTGCCCTCTCCCTTCTCTGTGCACTCTGGGTATTTCAAAAATATGACTTTAGTCTACTGTGTGCCATTGTATTATATAACAAAAAGTACAATAGAGAGGAAGCCCTGGGTACCAAATGGTCCAACAAAGGCCTTTATAGAATGGCAGACATGTTAGTACATAATAAGCCCATATCCTACGAACAATACAAAAATCTAGATAGCTCAGTAGGCTATCAATGGTTCCATTATTCACAATTATTATCGAGAATTAAGGAGGTGATGGGGGGGGGGGAGATGGGCCATCCAAATACCTTCTTTGAAGGAGTATACCTGTCTAAAAATAATATAAAAAGTACAATCTCTAAGCTTTATTCCATATTCAATGCTTCTAGTAGACCTGACAAGCCAGCTTTTATGATAAAATGGGAGAACGAGCTAAACACTAGGTGGTCACTAGACCAATGGGAGGCATGGGGTATGTCATTCTCAGTGAATGCGTCCTTGAAGGAAAACTTCCTGAAAGTTGCCTTCAAGTGGTAGGTATACCCGACGAGATTTCATACCACATCGGACCACATCGGACGCAGGGAACCAACTCTGCTATAGAGACTGCGGTGAGTTGGGCACCTACCTCCATATGTGGTGGAGCTGCCATAGAATAAGGGGAATGTGGGAAGAAGTCTCTAGTTTCCTGGGGAAACTGTTCTACAGGGATATTACTCTTAAGTCCTCTTATACTTCCCAAATTAAGCCATTCTTGAACACCAACGCAAATTAGCAGAAATAATATATACTATAACCAGACTGAGAATCGCAAAACATTGGAAATCAGAACACCCGCCCTTCACCTATATCTTAAATAAACTATAATACCATTACCATAGAACCTGACTAACGGCAAAGATATTATATAAACAAAACCAATATATTGCAGAATGGGAACCATGCATTATGTTCTATGAGGAAGCTAGAAGTAAATTAAGGGAGGGAGGAGTTTGACGGCCAGATTGCGATACCCATGGGTTTAAATAAAAATGAAGTGTTTTGAAAACAAAACCCTGATCTATTAAACTATTGTTATAAAATTTGATTGTTGAAACCTGTTAAAATGAAGAAACAATTCCTGTACAATTGTGAAATGTTACTTGTTTTTGTTTATTTCTTATTTCAATAAATAAAAAAAATGGATTTCAGCAAAAAAAAAAAAAAGTACAATAGAGGTAGTTTACATATGCCCAGCATATACCACCAATTAAAGGGCCATGATACCCAAATGTTGAAACACTTGAAAGTAATGCAGCATAGCTGTTAAAAGCTGACTAGAAAATATCACCTGAACATCTCTATGTAAAAAAGAAAGATATTTTACCTCAAAAATTCCTCAGTAGCCACATCCCATTGTAAAGGACTTCTAAGCAGCAAATCAGTATGTCTGTCCCGGGACAGCTAAGCGAGTGAGCTTACGTGCACACTCATCTTATTTTCCTATTTACTATGAAATCTCATGAGAGTTAAGTGAAATCTCATGAGATCACAGTAAAAGAGTTCATGACCTCACCACTGCTGATGCTGATTGGCTGCTGTTCATTTCTCTTACATTGGTGTGTCCGGTCCACGGCTTCATCCTTACTTGTGGGATATTCTCATTCCCTACAGGAAGTGGCAAAGAGAACACACAGCAGAGCTGTCCATATAGCTCCCCTCAGGCTCCGCCCCCCCAGTCATTCTCTTTGCCGCTCTAAACAAGTAGCATCTCCACGGGGGTGGTAAAGAGTTTGTGGTGTTAGAAATTGTCTCTCAGGGGTACCTTCTGGAATTCAAGGACCTTCCTCCAAGAGGAAGGTTCCACATGTCTCGCTTGTCTTTAGACCAGACAAAGAGACAGGCATTCTTACTTTGCATAGAAGATCTTTTAAAGATGGGAGTAATACACCCAGTCCCAACTGCAGAATGAGGACAGGGTTTTTACTCAAACCTGTTTGTAGTTCCCAAAAAGGAAGGAACTTTCAGGCCAATTCTGGACTTAAAAATCCTAAACAAATTTCTCAGAGTTCCATCATTCAAGATGGAAACTATACAGACAATCTTACCGATGATCTAGGGGGGTCAATATATTACTACCGTGGATTTAAAGGATACGTACCTGCATATTCCTATCCACAAGGATCACCATCAGTTCCTAAGGTTCACCTTCATGGACAAGCATTATCAGTTTGTGGCTCTTCCCTTCGGGTTGGCCACCGCTCCAAGAATTTTCATGAAGGTGCTAGGGTCCCTTCTAGCGGTTCTAAGACCGCGGGGCATTGCAGTAGCACCTTACCTAGACAATATCTTAATCCAAGCGTCGTCTTTTCACAGAGCAAAAGCACATACAGGCATTGTGTTGGCCTTTCTAAGATCTCACGGGTGGAAGGTGAACGTAGAAAGAAGTTCTCTGTCCCCGGTCACAAGGGTTCCCTTCCTGGGAACAATAATAGACTTGATAGAAATGAAAATCTTTCTGACGGAGGTCAGGAAGTTAAAACTTTCGAATTCCTGTCGAGTTCTTCATGCCAATCCTCAGCCTTCTGTGGCTCGGTGCATGGAGGTAATCGAAATAATGGTTGCGGCAATGGACACAGTCCCCTTTGCCAGAATTCATTTGAGACCACTGCAACTGTGCATGTTCAAACAGTGGAATGGGGATTATGGAGATTTGTCTCCCCAGATACAAATGGACCAGATAACCAGAGAATCGCTCCTCTGGTGGTTGTCTCAGGATCACCTGTCTCAGGGAATGAGTTTCCGCAGACCGGAGTGGATCATTGTCACGACCAACGCCAGTCTCTTAGGCTGGGGTGCGGTCTGGAACTCCATGAAAGCTCAGGGTCTATGGTCTCGGGAGGAATCTCTTCTCCCGATAAACATTTTAGTATTGAGAGCGATATTCAATGCGCTCCAGGCCTGGCCTCAGCTGGCGGAGGTCAAATTCATCAGATTTCAGTCGGACTACATAGAACTGGACCTGATGGCATCCCGCCAGAACTCAAAAGTTCCCCTTTAAGGGTCCAGGTCCAGGGAACCCAAGGTGACATTGATAGATGCTCTAGTAACGCCTTGGTCATTCAATCTGGCTTATGTCTTTCCACCGTTTCCTCTTCTCCCTCGGCTAGTAGCCAGAATCAAACAGGAGAAGGCTTCGGTAATTCTGATAGCTCCTGCGTGACCTCACAGGACTTGGTATGCAGACTTGGCGGATATGTCATCGGCTCCACCATGGAAGCTACCTTTGAGGCAGGACCTTCTAATCCAAGGTCCATTCAAACATCCAAACCTAGTTTCTCTACAACTGACTGCTTGGAGATTGAACGCTTAATTCTAGCTAAGCATGGGTTCTCTGAATCAGTTATAGATACTCTGATCCAGGCTAGAAAGCCTGTTACTAGGAAAATTTATCATAAGATATGGCGAAAATATCTTTGTTGGTGCGAATCCAAGGGTTACTCGTGGAGTAAGATTAGGATTCCAAGGTTGTTATCTTTCCTCCAAGAAGGATTGGAGAAAGGATTGTCAGCTAGTTCATTGAAAGGACAGATATCTGCTCTGTCTATTCTGTTACATAAGCGTCTGGCAGCTGTGCCAGATGTGCAGGCGTTTGTACAGGCCTTAGTTAGGATCAAACCTGTTTACAGACCTGTGGCTCCTTCATGGAGTCTAAATTTAGTTCTTTCAGTTCTTCAAGGGGTTCCGTTTGAACCTCTACATTCCGTAGATATTAAGTTACTATCTTGGAAAGTTTTGTTTTTGGTTGCTATTTCTTCTGCTCGAAGAGTTTCTGAATTGTCTGCTTTGCAGTGTACCTCACCCTATCTGGTGTTCCATACAGATAAGGTTGTTTTGCATACCAAGCCTGGTTTTCTTCCACAGGTAGTTTCCAATAAGAATATTAACCAGGAAATAGTTGTTCCTTCTCTGTGTCCTAATCCAGTTTCTAAAAAGGAACGTCAGTTACACAATCTAGATGTGGTTCGTGCTTTAAAATTCTATTTAGAAGCAACAAAAGATTTCAGACAAACATCATCCTTGTTTGTCGCTTATTCTGATAAGAGGAGAGGTCAGAAAACAACTGCTACCTCTCTTTCCTTCTGGCTGAAAAGCATCATCCGATTGGCTTATGAGACTGCCGGACGGCAGCCTCCTGAATGAATTACCGCTCACTCCACTAGAGCTGTGGCTTCCACATGGGCTTTCAAGAACGAGGCTTCTGTTGAACAGATTTGTAAGGCAGCGACTTGGTCTTCACTGCATACATTTGCCAAATTTTACAAATTCGATACTTTTGCTTCTTCGGAGGCTATTTTTGGGAGAAAGGTTTTACAAGCAGTGGTGCCTTCCGTTTAGGTTACCTGACTGTTTCCCTCCCTTCATCCGTGTCCTAAAGCTTTGGTATTGGTTCCCACAATTAAGGATGAAGCCGTGGACCGGACACACCAATGTAAGAGAAAACAGAATTTATGCTTACCTAAAAAAAAAAAAAATGAAGAAAACAGAATTTATGCTTACCTGATAAATTTCTTTCTCTTACGGTGTGTCCGGTCCACAGCCCACCCTGGCGATTTAGACAGGTCTAAAATTATTTTTGTAAACTACAGTCACCACTGCACCCTATGGTTCTCCTTTTTCTCCTAACCGTCGGTCGAATGACTGGGGGGGCGGAGCCTGAGGGGAGCTATATGGACAGCTCTGCTGTGTGTTCTCTTTGCCACTTCCTGTAGGGAATGAGAATATCCCACAAGTAAGGATGAAGCCGTGGAGCGGACACACCCTAAGAGAAAGAAATTTATCAGGTAAGCATAAATTCTGTTTTCTTCATTTTTTTTTTTTTACCTGCAGCTGAGCAACAGCCAAAGTATATATATATATATATATATATATATATATATATATATATTTAATCTTTTTATTGAAATGAGTCCTCTTGCACATTACTACAATTGTGTTAACCACAAACAGTCCTATAATGTCAAAAGGGAAAAATT
Source organism: Bombina bombina (assembly GCF_027579735.1). Lineage (NCBI taxonomy): Eukaryota > Metazoa > Chordata > Amphibia > Anura > Bombinatoridae > Bombina > Bombina bombina. Next base: position 1,108,243,617 of record NC_069501.1, on the reverse strand, counting down.
TCAGTCAGTGGAACAGACTCACAGTTCAAGTGAAATTTAACACAGAGTAAAGAATCACCTAAGTGAAAAGCAAACAACACAAAAGAAAATATAAAATAAACACATTAGAAAAAAACAATTGTCAAGTTTCAATATTCATCGAGTTGCATTTTAGGTAAGTTGTCTAGTGACTAAATGGCATAGTGCCAGTCTACATCAGTGTATATCACGCATATTTTATAGTTTTTAGCTTATTGTTAGATTCTCAATCTTGGGGAGGGTATTAGTAGGATTTCTGAGGTAAGCATCCCACATTGCTCGTAAACTCATAAAACTATCTATGTTCACTTTCTTAAATGCAGAATATTTCTCTAGTTCTAATAGTTCAGAAACTTTGGTTCTCCACATTAGCAAACTAGGAATGCTTTTAGACTTCCAGGACCTTGCTATGACTTATGCTTATTACTAACTTTGGGGAATAGTCGGTGCATTTCTCGAGGGGTCAGGTACCAGCAATGAAGTATCTTATAATGGATTTCCAAAATGGCAGCTGAGGCGGATGATTTTTTAGTGTTTAAGAAAATATTGAGTGCTGTTTGTGGCAGTATAATCATTCCAAATTCTCTTTCCCACATTTCTATATAGTATGGAAGTATACCTGGGAGGGGTTGGGTTATTATTTTATATATATAATGGAGAGGGAGTGTTTTACAGGAGATTTGGACATATAGAGTTTCTCGAGGTTAGTGGGGGAGCGAGCCATGTTGCGAAAGTTTTTATGTGTGGTTAGGAAGTTATGTAGTCTCCTATAAGAAAACCAGTTCTTGGCCCAGTTATAGCCCTTATCAATCAACTGGTCTTGTGTACATATGGAGTCATTCATAGTGACATGGTGTGCCTATGATGGTACCCGTGTGCGTTTTTAATTGATTTGGATATCAAATAAAATCTGTGACTTTTATTCCACTTTGAGAGGTGTTCGTTACTGGACTGATTTTTTCTGTGGTGTGCTTGTATGTCTTGGGCATATAAGGCATCAATGTGTCGGTTGTAGAGTGTTGATATTGAAAAGTCAGAGTTGTGAACCAAGGAAGTCAGTGGGCCCAGGCTGGAGGACAGGCAGGGATTGCATCGGGATGCCAACTCCCACTGAGCCAAGGTCTCCCTCGTTATTGGGTTGGTGGTAAGATTGATCCTTGCAGTGAAGTCAGGGCTCCAGTAAACACTTGCCAATGACAGTTCAGAATTCTATCCTCCAGGGGGAACCACCTCTTCTGCTCCCCTCCAACCCTCCAATCCAGTATTCTCTGCAGAAATATAGAGGACCTGTAAGCCTCCAGGTCTGGTACGCCCATGACCCCCAGATGTCCAGGGAGAGACATAGTGATTCTGTTTATTCTAGGCGGTTTCCTTTGCCATACAAAGGAGCTAAATAGGCTCTGGATTTGCGGGAGATATCTAGGGGGCAGGGGGATCGGGAGCGTTTGCATAATGAAGAGGAGTCTAGGAAAGATATTCATTTTTATAGTGTTTATATGTCCCAGCCAGGAGAGCCTCCCACCGCCCCAGGAAGAGAGGTCGCATGAAATTGCTGCCCTAATCGCGAGGTAGTTTTCATGGAAGATCTGATCGAAAGAATCTGGTAGGTAAATTCCCAGGTATTTCATTGCCCCGCTGCACCATTTAAAAGGGCACTTATTTTTAATCTTAACAACTAAGCATTCTGGCAGGTTGAGGCCCATGATTTCTGATTTATCTTCATTAACCAAAAAGTTTGTAATGTTATTGAACGTAGTCAGCTCATTCAAAAGGTGTGTGATCAATGTGTCAGGGTTGGATAGAGTGAAGAGGATGTCATCGGCAAAAATGGAGAGTTTATAGATGTCCTGTCCCAAGGGGATACCTGTTATATCTAAATTTTCCCTAATTTTAGACGCAAAGGGTTTTAACCAAGCAGGCAAAAAGTAAGGGTGATAGGGGACAACCCTGGTGCGTACCATTTCTGATAGAGATCAGGGGGGATAAGGTGCCATTGATGATAATCCCGGCGCTTGGGGACACGTAAAGGGCAAATATACGGTGAAGGGTTGCTGGGCCAAGGCCAAAGGCCTACAGGGCTGCTCTTAGAAAGGACCAATTGATGCGGTCGAATGCCTTTTCGGCGTCAGTCGATATAAGTACTGCAGGAATTTTCTTGTTATTAATATGCCAAACAAGTTGGGCGTTACGGATAGTGTTGTCCCTGGCCTCTCGACCAGGAACAAACCCCACTTGATCTCTATGTATCAAGATTGATAATAGTTTATTAAGTTGGTTCGTCATTATCTTAGCGAATAGTTTGGGATCTGGTCCGGCGATTTGTTAGGTTTGGGAATAACGGAGATATGAGACAAAAGCGCAGAGGCTGGGAATGGTCGCACCCCATCGTCACTATGAAAGTATCTGAGGAGATACGGTAGCAAGATCTCCTTGTGATGTAGATAGTAGGAGTTACCAAACCTGGGGCCTTCCCTGCTGGAAGCGAAGAGATGGTCTCCAGTAGTTCCTCTTCTCAGTAGGGGGTTTCAAGTTCGTCATTTTGTTCTTTAGTCAACCTAGGGATTTTTAGTTTAGATAGGTAGTCCGCTATGATGCTAGGGTCATCTGTGTCATGTCTGATATTGTATAATTTGTCATAATAGTCTCTAAAGGCCAGTGCAATGTCTTCGGAAGAGGACCACAACCTACCAGAAGCATCTCAATTTCCCATAACATATTGTTTGTGGGTTCGTCTCTTGAGCTGCCTCGCTAACAGTTTCCCCTGTTTGTTAGCCCCTTCGTAGTAAATTTTTTTACGAAAAAGGGCTTTATTTTAGCCTTGTTACCTAGAAAAAAATGGAGTTGGTCGCGTTTGTGGGTTAGACTTTCCATCAAGGATCGTTTCTGGGGAAAGGTTTTATGAATATCCTGTAGTTTTGACAGGTCCTCCAGGAGGGACTTCAGGTATGCATTATTTTGTTTTATTTTGGCTGCCTTCAAGGCAATAAGTTGCCCTCTCATTACGCATTTATGGGCGTTCCAAATATGTTGGTTATCAATATCTGTTGTATCATTAATTAGAAAGTATTCAGTTAATACCTTCTGTATTTGTAAGAATGTCGGCGAGTCCCGAAGCAGAGAGTCGTTGAGCTTCCAATTAACATGGGGGAGGCATGAGGTGGGCCATCTAAGCGAACAACTAATTTTTGCATGGTCCGACCAAGTTATAGGGTGGATGTCAGTGTGCATGATATAGGAAAGGCTAGAGACGTCTGCGAACAGATAGTCAATCCTCGAATATGAGTGGTGGGGGTGGGAATAAAACGTATAGTCTTTTGTAGTGGGGTGCTGGAGCCTCCACGCATCATGGACTGCCAATTGTGAAAGGGTTAGTTTTACCTGATTATGTAACCTGGTGGACAAGGAGGATGTGCCAGAGGAACAATCCTGACTGGGGTCAAAAGCAAGATTAAAGTCTCCCCCAATTAACAAACTTCCCTTAGAGACTTCTAGAATTTTTGTAACTAACGCTTGGAAGAAGGAAAGTGACACAAGATTCGGAGCGTATACGTTCACTAGGGTTATGGGCTTATAATATAGGGTTCCAACTATAATTATGTACCTCCCTTCCTTATCTTTATGGATGGAAGTGGTATGAAAAGGGAGTTGTTTACTGACTATTATCCCTACGCCATTATGCTTAGTGTCATGGGAGGAGAGGAAAACTGAGCCAAACTTCTTTAATAATAACTTGGGTTCATGGCCCCTTCTGAAATGAGTCTCCTGGAGGAATAGGATATCTCCTTTGCTTCTTTTATAGTCCCTCATGGCCATAGACCTCTTTTGGGGGACATTGAAGCCCTTAACATTGTGGGAAACTATCTTTAAGTTTATCAATGTATTATCCATAATCGAATTGAGAATATCTATTAAGAACGATAGACCTGTTGAGACCTTTTAGACAACTGAAAATTGGAACATTACCTTTGGTTCGATGCAAATCATAAAGAAAGCATATAACCTGACAATAAATAACAATAATAACAAACTGTAACAATCGAGAACTTAAATTATCAAAAACCTTTTTTGTGGGTGCATTTAAAATACAATACACCATTTTGTAGAGGGAAGGAGTGTAGCCTGACTAATTCTCAGAAAGAGAAAAAAAAAAAAAGGATTTAACCTGAAAAATGTGCCGAGTAGGATCCTGGGATTGACCTGCAAACTCAGGGCCTTTTTTAGTTACCTCAGGGTAGCAGCAAAAGATACTTTCAAGATAGAAACTGTTCTCGAAATTTAAGAGAGAAAAGTTTCTGTACCAATCCTCATTGGGGAGGGCTGCCCTAATCATATTATATGGCTATAATAAAACAAGGAACACTTAAGTTGTTAAGACCTCCATAGGTTAACATTGTATATATCTGAGCATTATACTGCTCAGGGACATTGATAGGTATAAGAATGCTAAGTGTCATTGGGGGGGAGTGCACCTAGTCTAATGTGGTCAAGCTCTAGGGATTATCTGTAATGTCAGCTGTATATTGGGCCCTATTAACAAAGCAATGAGTTCTATTTGGAAAGCTTTGGCCTTTTGAGTAACTATTCAACTGAATAACACACCTGGAAAGATAGCCTCGGCGGGGAAGACAACATATGATAAGATAAACCAGGGGGGGGGGGACAATAAGAAAAAAGGGAATTAACAGTGATAACCTTAACAACATTAGTAACAATATCATATTACCAGTCCGGGCTCTCCTGGTCATTCCGCAGCCCCAGCCCGAGGTCCACATTGCTGATTGTTCAGGAGACTGTAAGAATGAGCACTGGAGTGACAAGATCAGGAGCTGCGGAGCTGACCCCAAAAAAAACAAGAAGCCCATCCCATGGGACAATAGTCTCAAATAAGAAGCAATAAATAGCAGGGATGAGACCATCAGCATGGAGGGCCATCCTCCTCTGGATGCAAAGGAGCCGTCTTTCTTCTTTTCGACTGGACTCTATGCCATTGAGGTCTTTGCTTCCTAGGTTGGGATGTGCCAGGCTACAACTGGAGCGGAGGAAAATTCAAAGCGGCCTCTGCCGGGGGTGTAAATTTAGTGTTAAGAGACCTGGAAAGCTGGTTGAGATCGCTGAAGTCCTTGTAGACCAGTTGGGTGCCATTGTGGGAGATAATCAGACTAAAGGGAAACCCCCACTTATACTTTATGTGATGTTCTTGTAGCGCTGTTGTGATAAACTTAATCTGCTTGCGCCTTTGAATAGTATAAGGGCTGAGCTCCCGATATACCTGAAGCGGGTGACCCTGGAAAGAGATGGTGTGGTTCGCCCTTGCTGCCTGCCAGATCTCCTCCTTGGTGGCATAACGTAGGAACCTGATGACAACATCCCTTGGGGGCAGGGTGGTTTAGGAAGGGGTCGTAATGCTCTATGTGCCCTGTTAATATCCTCGTTAGGTACTGGTGTTAAGTTTGGCAGGAGGTGTAAAAACAGGTCCCTCAAATACCCTTTTAATTGATCTTGTGTGATGTCCTCGGGTATACCGCGTATGTGCAGATTATTTCTGCGACCGCGGTTATCAAGGTCTTCAACCTTATCTTGTAATGAATGAACAAGTGAGTCTTGTATGGAGATTTGTTGGGTATTGGAGCTGACCAAATTATTCAAAGCGTCCTGTCCTTCCTCTAAGTACTCAATCCTGGAGCCCATCTCATTGAGATCCTTCTTAAGGTCTCTGATCTCTTCCTTGATGAAAGATTTTAGAGACTCCAAGTCAGATTTAGAGGGCAGGGTGGCGAGTTTAACTTGGATGGCCTGTAAAGATTCTTGTTGAATAAGCGTTGTACAGTGTGCTTGTGCCACAGGTGGAGTATCCTGTGATAAGGAGCCTGCAGTGGCCATAGTGTCAGTTGAGTGGAAAAAAGATGACACAGAGGGAGTCTGCAATGGCGTTTTGACTGATTTTTCCCTTTATGGCCTTTTTTTGGGGTCATTTTTAGTGTTACAGAAAGTAGCTCCCTGAGTTAGACCAGATAGACTGGAGCTGGTGAGGTTATCTGATGTTTTAGCTATGGCTTGAGAAACTTTAGCCTACAGTGCCTGAGATAAGCTTGGCAGTGTGCTTAGTGTGAGTAGGAAGTATTTTCAGCAAAGAGCCGTCTTAGTGCTAATAGGAGACCCTTACGTAACTTTAAGGCATTTGAACTTTACCCCCCTATCAGCTTTTATGTAGATGCTGGTGATAATCCGTCACTCTAATATGTGAAGCTGATGGATGTTTGGTGCAGGGAGTACCTTATTCAGTTCAGGCTTCCATCTGTGGCCTTACCGCGAAGCCGACCTGGCCTGGCCGCATGGACCTGAAAATCGCCAGCGGCGATGTTATTGTAGCCCTCCTGGAGATCCAGGTACAAGAGGACTGGTAGAGGTCTGTCGCGGTCCCAAGCTGGATCACCTGTAGGTGTAGATCGGCAAGCTTAGTGCGGCGCTCAGTGAGTATGAGCAGCGGCCCTGCAATTCTTGGCCCAATATGGCATCGCCTCAGGAATCCTCCGGTCGCTCCGTAGCTAAGGTGTGCAGTTTAAATATCGGCCATCAATTCTTTGGCAAGCTGGTGCTGCAGGACATCAGGTCGTCCCATAAAACAAGTTTGGGATCCTCTCAGCACGATGTGAGCATAGTAGAGAATGTCAGCTACAACGGAGCTCTGTTAATGCGCAGCCATGTTTCAGCGCAGCTTGGCTCCGTCTGAAGTATATTTTTATAGACAGAACTTACTCTGCGGAGCTGAGGAAATTGTGAGGTAAAATATCTTCTTTTTTTACATAAAGATGCTCAGGTGATATTTTCCTGTCATCTTTTCACAGTTATACTGCATCGGTTTCAAGTAAATTAGCATATGAGTATTATGCCCCTTTAAGTGCTGAATTGGAGGTTTGTAAGCAAAAAAAAAAATGTAACTCTAATGTTATTAGCAGAATTTACAGTGTTGTGCATTTCAAGCACAGTTCAGGGAATCACCTCCTGAAAAGCCTGGTTAGGTTAAATACATAATTAAAGTACTGCTATGGAATCACAGAGAACTACTGGTCCCAATCACACAGGTTTGATGAGCCAGTCAGCAGTGGCAGTTGTATGACTGCTAAAATTACATGTTCTGTTGAATTAAAGCATATGACTTTGGTACTATAATGTCCCTGTAAACTGCAATAACTCTGTAATTTGCACGGATGATGTAACAGTTGTTTAATTGAGGCATAAATCACAGCTAGCTGTCACATCAGTTGTTGCTGCATGATTTCATTAAGAATGTTAAGGGTGCACAACATCTTCTGCAAACATCACGGCATTTGTATTAAAAAAAATCTATATCTTAATTATTTTGGGCATCCTTATTTGTGTAAAATATCAATGAATAACGCCTATATTGAGGGTTAAATGTGTTGATTTTGGATAATTCAGTTCTTACAAAAGGTTGAATGAAACACAGATTTGTAGCTAAATAAAATACAGCTACTGTGTCAGAGTAAAAGTATAAATTAGCACAATACACTGAGTGTGAACCTTGCAGCAATTGGCCTCAAACTCAAATTCCTGATGGCAGAAATCTGCCAAAATAAACTGTGTTTCTCTTGCACTTCTGTACCTTGGGACAACATTACCCTTTTCAAAGAATGCTGTGTGGTCATACCCCTCCCTAAGGAACAAACTCAACAAATATATTTATACATAAATACATATTTACACCATTTCTTATTGCTGTAACTGCTTCTCATAATGTTCATACCACTCGGAGTCAGCAAGGTCTCCTGGGTCTAAGTTTTTATTGCAGTGTGAGGTGAGATAAAGATTATACACACTGGGTACCTCTGTATACTACAACAGACAGCAACCAGGTCTTATTCTTCAGAATGTCCTCAGGTGGCATTTTATTTACTATCAGACACAGCCAAATCCAAAAGAAAGTTAACTTACCTTAAATTAACTCCTTCTTTGCTCCGATGTAGGAGAGTCTCAACCGCGGTCCTAAAGTACGCCCAACAGGCAAAGTTTTCATTATAGCTGAACCAGTGCACAGATAAACTGGCAAGAGGATCTTAGTGTCCTGCACATAAAACATCTTAAAGGGACATTAAACAGTAAATAAATGCTAGATATAATTATGTATTTAAAGTAAAGTTTAGCCTGAGAATAATATACAGATGCATTTTTTTAAAGTGTATTAGTATTTTAGTATTTTAAATATTAATGAATAAAGTGTAAAGTTTTAGTTTCTTTAAAGTAATAGGTGGAATGTTTAAACTTACGTATTTTTTTCTGCTAAGGACAATTAAGGAGAGTCAATGAAAATAGTTGAGCTGTGTAATAAATCAGTGCTAAAGAAATTGTATTTGTAAGGATTTAAATTCCGTGTAACATTACTGTATTTTACACAGCCATTGTTTGCACACATTTTTATGTCTCTAGTTATCATCAGCAGAAAATATTAGATAAGGTAAACCTAGGTTTCAGCATTAAATTACAAATAAATAACAACCATAAAAAAACTCAGGGAAACTGGAAATCCCACAGTTAAATTGAAAAAGTTTTCTCCAACATAGGTGTGTCCGGTCCACGGCGTCATCCTTACTTGTGGGATATTCTCTTCCCCAACAGGAAATGGCAAAGAGCCCAGCAAAGCTGGTCACATGATCCCTCCTAGGCTCCGCCTACCCCAGTCATTCTCTTTGCCGTTGTACAGGCAACATCTCCACGGAGATGGCTTAGAGTTTTTTAGTGTTTAACTGTAGTTTTTATTATTCAATCAAGAGTTTGTTATTTTGAAATAGTGCTGGTATGTACTATTTACTCAGAAACAGAAAAGAGATGAAGATTTCTGTTTGTATGAGGAAAATGATTTTAGCAACCGTCACTAAAATCCATGGCTGTTCCACACAGGACTGTTGAGAGCAATTAACTTCAGTTGGGGGAACAGTGAGCAGTCTCTTGCTGCTTGAGGTATGACACATTCTAACAAGACGATGTAATGCTGGAAGCTGTCATTTTCCCTATGGGATCCGGTAAGCCATGTTTATTAAGATCGTAAATAAGGGCTTTACAAGGGCTTATTAAGACTGTAGACTTTTTCTGGGCTAAATCGATTCATTATTAACACATATTTAGCCTTGAGGAATCATTTATTCTGGGTATTTTGATATAATAATATCGGCAGGCACTGTTTTAGACACCTTATTCTTTAGGGGCTTTCCCAAATCATAGGCAGAGCCTCATTTTCGCGCCGGTGTTGCGCACTTGTTTTTGAGAGGCATGACATGCAGTCGCATGTGAGAGGAGCTCTGATACTTAGAAAAGACTTTCTGAAGGCGTCATTTGGTATCGTATTCCCCTTTGGGCTTGGTTGGGTCTCAGCAAAGCAGATACCAGGGACTGTAAAGGGGTTAAAGTTAAAAACGGCTCCGGTTCCGTTATTTTAAGGGTTAAAGCTTCCAAATTTGGTGTGCAATACTTTGAAGGCTTTAAGACACTGTGGTGAAAATTTGGTGAATTTTGAACAATTCCTTCATGTTTTTTCGCAATTGCAGTAATAAAGTGTGTTCAGTTTAAAATTTAAAGTGACAGTAACGGTTTTATTTTAAAACGTTTTTTGTACTTTGTTATCAAGTTTATGCCTGTTTAACATGTCTGAACTACCAGATAGACTGTGTTCTGAATGTGGGGAAGCCAGAATTCCCATTCATTTAAATAAATGTGATTTATGTGACAATGACAATGATGCCCAAGATGATTCCTCAAGTGAGGGGAGTAAGCATGGTACTGCATCATTCCCTCCTTCGTCTACACGAGTCTTGCCCACTCAGGAGGCCCCTAGTACATCTAGTGCGCCAATACTCCTTACTATGCAACAATTAACGGCTGTAATGGATAATTCTGTCAAAAACATTTTAGCCAAAATGAACACTTATCAGCGTAAGCGCGACTGCTCTGTTTTAGATACTGAAGAGCATGACGACGCTGATAATAATGGTTCTGAAGGGCCCCTAACCCAGTCTGATGGGGCCAGGGAGGTTTTGTCTGAGGGAGAAATTACTGATTCTGGGAACATTTCTCAACAAGCTGAACCTGATGTGATTACGTTTAAATTTAAGTTGGAACATCTCCGCATTCTGCTTAAGGAGGTATTATCCACTCTGGATGATTGTGACAAGTTGGTCATCCCAGAGAAACTATGTAAAATGGACAAGTTCCTAGAGGTCCCGGGGCTCCCAGAAGCTTTTCCTATACCCAAGCGGGTGGCGGACATTGTTAATAAAGAATGGGAAAGGCCCGGTATTCCTTTCGTCCCTCCCCCCATATTTAAAAAATTGTTTCCTATGGTCGACCCCAGAAAGGACTTATGGCAGACAGTCCCCAAGGTCGAGGGAGCGGTTTCCACTTTAAACAAACGCACCACTATACCCATAGAGGATAGTTGTGCTTTCAAAGATCCTATGGATAAAAAATTAGAAGGCTTACTTAAAAAGATGTTTGTTCAGCAGGGTTACCTTCTACAACCAATTTCATGCATTGTCCCTGTAGCTACAGCCGCATGTTTCTGGTTCGATGAGCTGATAAAGGCGGTCGATAGTGATTCTCCTCCTTATGAGGAGATTATGGACAGAATCAATGCTCTCAAATTGGCTAATTCTTTCACCCTAGACGCCACTTTGCAATTGGCTAGGTTAGCGGCTAAGAATTCTGGGTTTGCTATTGTGGCGCGCAGAGCGCTTTGGTTGAAATCTTGGTCAGCTGATGCGTCTTCCAAGAACAAGCTACTTAACATTCCTTTCAAGGGGAAAACGCTGTTTGGCCCTGACTTGAAAGAGATTATCTCTGATATCACTGGGGGTAAGGGCCACGCCCTTCCTCAGGATCGGCCTTTCAAGGCAAAAAATAAACCTAATTTTCGTCCCTTTCGTAGAAATGGACCAGCCCAAAGTGCTACGTCCTCTAAGCAAGAGGGTAATACTTCTCAAGCCAAGCCAGCTTGGAGACCAATGCAAGGCTGGAACAAGGGAAAGCAGGCCAAGAAACCTGCCACTGCTACCAAGACAGCATGAAATGTTGGCCCCCGATCCGGGACCGGATCTGGTGGGGGGCAGACTCTCTCTCTTCGCTCAGGCTTGGGCAAGAGATGTTCTGGATCCTTGGGCGCTAGAAATAGTCTCCCAAGGTTATCTTCTGGAATTCAAGGGGCTTCCCCCAAGGGGGAGGTTCCACAGGTCTCAGTTGTCTTCAGACCACATAAAAAGACAGGCATTCTTACATTGTGTAGAAGACCTGTTAAAAATGGGAGTGATTCATCCTGTTCCATTAAGAGAACAAGGGATGGGGTTCTACTCCAATCTGTTCATAGTTCCCAAAAAAGAGGGAACGTTCAGACCAATCTTAGATCTCAAGATCTTAAACAAGTTTCTCAAGGTTCCATCGTTCAAGATGGAAACCATTCGAACTATTCTTCCTTCCATCCAGGAAGGTCAATTCATGACCACAGTGGATTTAAAGGATGCGAATCTACATATTCCTATCCACAAGGAACATCATCGGTTCCTAAGGTTCGCATTCCTGGACAAGCATTACCAGTTCGTGGCGCTTCCTTTCGGATTAGCCACTGCTCCAAGGATTTTCACAAAGGTACTAGGGTCCCTTCTAGCTGTGCTAAGACCAAGGGGCATTGCTGTAGTACCTTACTTGGACGACATTCTGATTCAAGCGTCGTCCCTTCCTCAAGCAAAGGCTCACACGGACATTGTCCTGGCCTTTCTCAGATCTCACGGATGGAAAGTGAACGTGGAAAAGAGTTCTCTATCTCCGTCAACAAGGGTTCCCTTCTTGGGAACAATAATAGACTCCTTAGAAATGAGGATTTTTCTGACAGAGGCCAGAAAAACAAAACTTCTAGACTCTTGTCGGATACTTCATTCCGTTCCTCTTCCTTCCATAGCGCAGTGCATGGAAGTGATCGGTTTGATGGTAGCGGCAATGGACATAGTTCCTTTTGCGCGCATTCATCTAAGACCATTACAACTGTGCATGCTCAGTCAGTGGAATGGGGACTATACTATCATATGCTGAGAATCATTAATAAAGTAAATAAACTATTCTCATAAAAATGAGGTTTTGTAGCTTGAGTAGGAATTTCCAGCATATATTCATTTGCTTGATATGTGGATATTCAAACTAGTAAGCAATTCAATGAATAATGAAAATAAATGTATCCTTCTTTCACAACTGAATGATGTTCAATTGCAGGAGTCTTAATAATTAGAAAACAATTTTAGGCTATAACAGAATTTAGATCCAGGTATGAGGATATTCAGATAAGTAACATCCTGGTAATTAGTACTGTGTTGCATTAAATCAGTACACAGTTTAGTGAGGATTTTGATTAGTATACAAGTAGAAACTGAGAGTCAATATTCTAGCAGCAAGTAACAGTTCAATCTCAATCAGGTCATGTGTTATTGTAGCAAGTGATATTAAGAAAGTAACATAATATAAAGTGACTTTGTTACAAATACTTGCGGATATGAATAGGCTCTTCTGAGGCAAACCGAAGGTGTGCTGATTGCCTGTCAGCTGTTCAGTGAGGAGCTGTAGATCTGTGCTGCAGAGAGGAGGAGAGAACCGGCAGCGTGAGAAGGAAGGCGCTCTGTGTATTGACAGAGAGCGGATGACGTCAGCTGAACAGCGTTCCGATTTCAGTAGTGCAGAGTTAAAGTTTTGAAGAAAATAAACTTTTCCTGTAGTGCTTTTAATCCGGAGTGAATACAGAGGTAATTCCTATAAGTTTGTCTTAATTCCAAGAACAAAATAGTTCAGAGTAAGAGCTTTCAGCATAGGTTACCGGTAACGATTCACCTTAGATGTTAGGTCTGTCTGGCTTGAAAGTAGTCAGCAAATGTGATTCAATAAACAAGCAACTACAGGTGTTCTGATCAAGCTATTTAAGGGGAGTGAACTTAGAGCAGGTAATGGATCTTCTTAAAGAGACAGTATCGTGACAGATCCCCCCTTTCAGGAAGGGGCATACCGTTGTTTCGGAGCCGGTTTGGAAGGATAAGTACTATGAAATTCAGTAAGTAAACGGGGAGCATGAATATCTTTCAGTGGTATCCAAGAATCTTCCTCAACTCCGTACCCAGTCCAATGAACCAAATATTCCAATTTATTATGTCTCAGACGAGAGTCAAGAATCTTTTCAACCTCGTATTCAATTTGATCATCAACTATTGAGGTGGTATCAGTTTGAGATAAGGAATCCGTTGATCCAAGATAAGGTTTTAGCAGGGAAACGTGGAAGGAGGGATGGATTCTTAATGTTGATGGTAAACGTAAAGTTAAAGCATTACTATTTATGATCTTTATAACTTTAAATGGTCCAATGTATTGGTTTGCTAATTTCTTTGCTGGCACTTTGAGTTTGAGATTTTTCGTAGAGAGCCACACTAGATCTCCTAATTTATAGGAAGGAGGTGCTTTATGTTTTTTATCAAAATACAGTTTCTGGTGATCTTTTGCGTCTTGGAGATGTTTTCTCAATGTCAACATGGATGTCTTGATATTGGTAAGATGATCCTCTACATAAGGAGTAGATGATGTATCCAAGAAATTTTATTGTTTTTGCGTGGAATTCACATTTCTCAGCCTTGGCATATAAACAATGTTCTCTTAATCTTGTAAGGACCCAACGTACGTGCTTAACATGTTCAGTGATATTTTTAGAAAAAATCAATATATCATCTAGATATATAACTACGCACACATCCATAAGATCTTTGAATATATCGTTGATAAAGAATTGGAATGTGGCGGGGGCATTTGTTAAGCCAAAAGGCATGACGTTATACTGGAATAGGCCATAACGGGTCCTGAAGGCTGTTTTCCATTCATCCCCTTTTCGCATTCTAATAAGATTATACGCCCCCTTGAGGTCTAATTTGGTAAAAACAGTAGCGTCTGTGAGCCTTTCCAGCAATTCAGGGATAAGAGGCAGGGGATACCTGTTTTTAATTGTAATTGCATTTAGACCTCTATGGTCAATAATAGGCCTAAGGGTATCTGTTTTTGAACATGATTAATTTCTACATATGGGTAACAGGTATTGGAACAAAAGGATGAGTTAAAGATGAAAGAGTTTTTGCACCAATCTATCATAGGGTTGTGTTTTTGCAACCATGGGAATCCCAATATAATGGGATGTAGAGAACTAGGAATTACATCAAAGGTGATGTATTCTTTGTGATTTTTGTCAGTTGTAACTAAGAGGGGTATTGTATGGTGTGTAATAGGCCCTTTTAAATAAGTGGAACCATCAATTACCTTCACATACACAGGATTTTGCTTGAGCACACAAGGTATTTTATTTTTATTTACAAGATTATTATCAATGAACATTCCATAAGCACCGGAGTCAATCATAGCCACGTTCTTGAGAAGATGTTGATCCCACTGCAAAGACAACGGTATTGTTATGCATGTATCACAACTAAATACAGTCTTAGGGTTAACTGATAAAATCTTACCCCGTTTTTGTCGATTCAAGATAGGACAATTAGAAACTGTATGATCCTTTTGACCACAATACATGCACAAATTTGCTTGTCTTCGTCTAAACTTTTCCTCTTGGGAAAGTGGACCTTTGATAGTGCCGATCTCCATAGGGACTGATGTAATGTTCCCTCTGTCAGGATGATTAGTTGTATATTTCTTTGGATAAGGTTCAGTGTTTTGTTTCTCAGAGCGTCGTTCTCTGTATCTGCGGTCCATCTGAATACATATTTTAATAAGAACATCTAAAGACTCTGGAAAATCAATTCGAGACAATTCATCTTTTAAATGTTCTGAGAGTCCCAATCTAAATTGGTTTCTTAGACTCACAGAATTCCACTGTGAGTCTGTGGCCCATAATTGGAACTCTGCTACATAATCTTCTACTGGTCTTTTTCCTTGTCTCAGAGTCCTTAGATTGTTCTCGGCAGTGATTTGAGTATTACTGTCTTCATATAGAACAGACATTGCCTTAAAGAAATCATCTAAAGACTCCAAGATAGGATCAGAGGTTTCGAAAAACCTGTCTGCCCATGATCTGGGCTCTCCATTGAGAAACGAAATAACAGTACATACTCTTATTCTGTCAGTATGATATGTTTTTGGTTTCATGGTGAACATTAATATACAAGCGTTTTTAAACTCACGGAAACGTGAAAGTATACCAGAGAAAATAGGAGGAGGGTTAATATGAGGTTCTGGATGCTCTGTTGTTTTCTGTGAAAAATAGTCATTCATTAACCTCTTGAGTGTGTTGTTTTCATTTTTTAACTCATTTAGACCTTGTGCCAGAATTTCTACTTATTGATTTAAAGTAGTTATTTCGGTAGCCATAGTAGCTGGATCCATCTTTATTTTAGGCTTGTTTATTCTATCATATGCTGAGAATCATTAATAAAGTAAATAAACTATTCTCATAAAAATGAGGTTTTGTAGCTTGAGTAGGAATTTCCAGCATATATTCATTTGCTTGATATGTGGATATTCAAACTAGTAAGCAATTCAATGAATAATGAAAATAAATGTATCCTTCTTTCACAACTGAATGATGTTCAATTGCAGGAGTCTTAATAATTAGAAAACAATTTTAGGCTATAACAGAATTTAGATCCAGGTATGAGGATATTCAGATAAGTAACATCCTGGTAATTAGTACTGTGTTGCATTAAATCAGTACACAGTTTAGTGAGGATTTTGATTAGTATACAAGTAGAAACTGAGAGTCAATATTCTAGCAGCAAGTAACAGTTCAATCTCAATCAGGTCATGTGTTATTGTAGCAAGTGATATTAAGAAAGTAACATAATATAAAGTGACTTTGTTACAAATACTTGCGGATATGAATAGGCTCTTCTGAGGCAAACCGAAGGTGTGCTGATTGCCTGTCAGCTGTTCAGTGAGGAGCTGTAGATCTGTGCTGCAGAGAGGAGGAGAGAACCGGCAGCGTGAGAAGGAAGGCGCTCTGTGTATTGACAGAGAGCGGATGACGTCAGCTGAACAGCGTTCCGATTTCAGTAGTGCAGAGTTAAAGTTTTGAAGAAAATAAACTTTTCCTGTAGTGCTTTTAATCCGGAGTGAATACAGAGGTAATTCCTATAAGTTTGTCTTAATTCCAAGAACAAAATAGTTCAGAGTAAGAGCTTTCAGCATAGGTTACCGGTAACGATTCACCTTAGATGTTAGGTCTGTCTGGCTTGAAAGTAGTCAGCAAATGTGATTCAATAAACAAGCAACTACAGGTGTTCTGATCAAGCTATTTAAGGGGAGTGAACTTAAAGCAGGTAATGGATCTTCTTAAAGAGACAGTATCGTGACATATACAGACTTGTCTCCGAAGATACAAGTAAATCAGAGGACCAGAGACTCACTCCGTTGGTGGCTGTCCCTGGACAACCTGTCACAAGGGATGACATTCCGCAGACCAGAGTGGGTCATCGTCACGACCGACGCCAGTCTGATGGGCTGGGGCGCGGTCTGGGGATCCCTGAAAGCTCAGGGTCTTTGGTCTCGGGAAGAATCTCTTCTACCGATAAATATTCTGGAACTGAGAGCGATATTCAATGCTCTCAAGGCTTGGCCTCAGCTAGCGAGGGCCAAGTTCATACGGTTTCACTCAGACAACATGACAACTGTTGCGTACATCAACCATCAGGGGGGAACAAGGAGTTCCCTAGCGATGGAAGAAGTGACCAAAATCATTCTATGGGCGGAGTCTCACTCCTGCCACCTGTCTGCTATCCACATCCCAGGAGTGGAAAATTGGGAAGCGGATTTTCTGAGTCGTCAGACATTGCATCCGGGGGAGTGGGAACTCCATCCGGAAATCTTTGCCCAAGTCACTCAGCTGTGGGGCATTCCAGACATGGATCTGATGGCCTCTCGTCAGAACTTCAAAGTTCCTTGCTACGGGTCCAGATCCAGGGATCCCAAGGCGGCTCTAGTGGATGCACTAGTAGCACCTTGGACCTTCAAACTAGCTTATGTGTTCCCGCCGTTTCCTCTCATCCCCAGGCTGGTAGCCAGGATCAATCAGGAGAGGGCGTCGGTGATCTTGATAGCTCCTGCGTGGCCACGCAGGACTTGGTATGCAGATCTGGTGAATATGTCATCGGCTCCACCTTGGAAGCTACCTTTGAGACGAGACCTTCTTGTTCAGGGTCCGTTCGAACATCCGAATCTGGTTTCACTCCAGCTGACTGCTTGGAGATTGAACGCTTGATCTTATCGAAGCGAGGGTTCTCAGATTCTGTTATCGATACTCTTGTTCAGGCCAGAAAGCCTGTAACTAGAAAGATTTACCACAAAATTTGGAAAAAATATATCTGTTGGTGTGAATCTAAAGGATTCCCTTGGGACAAGGTTAAGATTCCTAAGATTCTATCCTTCCTTCAAGAAGGATTGGAAAAAGGATTATCTGCTAGTTCCCTGAAGGGACAGATTTCTGCCTTGTCTGTGTTACTTCACAAAAAGCTGGCAGCTGTGCCAGATGTTCAAGCCTTTGTTCAGGCTCTGGTTAGAATTAAGCCTGTTTACAAACCTTTGACTCCTCCTTGGAGTCTCAACTTAGTTCTTTCAGTTCTTCAGGGGGTTCCGTTTGAACCCTTACATTCCGTTGATATTAAGTTATTATCTTGGAAAGTTTTGTTTTTAGTTGCAATTTCTTCTGCTAGAAGAGTTTCAGAATTGTCTGCTCTGCAGTGTTCTCCTCCTTATCTGGTGTTCCATGCAGATAAGGTGGTTTTACGTACTAAACCTGGTTTTCTTCCAAAAGTTGTTTCTAACAAAAACATTAACCAGGAGATTATCGTACCTTCTCTGTGTCCGAAACCAGTTTCAAAGAAGGAACGTTTGTTGCACAATTTGGATGTTGTTCGCGCTCTAAAATTCTATTTAGATGCTACAAAGGATTTTAGACAAACATCTTCCTTGTTTGTTGTTTATTCCGGTAAAAGGAGAGGTCAAAAAGCAACTTCTACCTCTCTCTCTTTTTGGATTAAAAGCATCATCAGATTGGCTTACGAGACTGCCGGACGGCAGCCTCCCGACAGAATCACGGCTCATTCCACTAGGGCTGTGGCTTCCACATGGGCCTTCAAGAACGAGGCTTCTGTTGATCAGATATGTAGGGCAGCGACTTGGTCTTCACTGCACACTTTTACCAAATTTTACAAGTTTGATACTTTTGCTTCTTCTGAGGCTATTTTTGGGAGAAAGGTTTTGCAAGCCGTGGTGCCTTCCATTTAGGTGACCTGATTTGCTCCCTCCCTTCATCCGTGTCCTAAAGCTTTGGTATTGGTTCCCACAAGTAAGGATGACGCCGTGGACCGGACACACCTATGTTGGAGAAAACAGAATTTATGTTTACCTGATAAATTACTTTCTCCAACGGTGTGTCCGGTCCACGGCCCGCCCTGGTTTTTTTCATCAGGTCTGATCATTTATTTTCTTTAACTACAGTCACCACGGTACCATATGGTTTCTCCTATGCTAATATTCCTCCTTAACGTCGGTCGAATGACTGGGGTAGGCGGAGCCTAGGAGGGATCATGTGACCAGCTTTGCTGGGCTCTTTGCCATTTCCTGTTGGGGAAGAGAATATCCCACAAGTAAGGATGACGCCGTGGACCGGACACACCGTTGGAGAAAGTAATTTATCAGGTAAACATAAATTCTGTTTTTTTTGCACAGAATTTCACATATTCCTTTTAACCAGTTTGCAACCTTTTCAAGTACATGGAAATGTGCTACATACCTTTTGTTAAATTGAAACAACACAATTTGCAGGGGAAACATAGGCCCCTATTTATCAAAAGACTTGCGGACCTGATCCGACAGTGCGGATAAGGTCCGCAAGACCTCGCTAAATGCGGAGAGCAATACGCTTTCCGCATTTAACATTGCACCAGCAGCTCACAAGAGCTGCTGGTGCAACGCCGCCCCCTGCTGACTCGCGGCCAATCGGCCTCCAGCAGGGGAGTGTCAGTCGAGTACGATTGGGTTGATTTCCAGCGATTCCTGTCCGCCTGCTCAGAGCAGGCGGACAGGGTTATGGAGCAGCGGTCTTTAGACCGCTGCTTCATAAATTGTGTTTCTGGCGAGTCTGAAGACTCGCCAGAAACACGGCCCTTCAAGCTCCGTACGGAGCTTGATAAATATGGGTCATAGTGAAAGTGGGTAAAATAATGTTTGTTTTTACTATGCATTTTATGGGTTTTAATGTCCTTTTCAAAGGGAATGGCAAGCACATTTTTATGTTGTTGCATTTAAAATGTACTATTGAGGCTTTTATGTAATAATGCAGATTTATGAAAAGTAGCTTATTTTTAATATGCAATAAGTACAGTATGTGTGTTTCAAGGTTTAGGAAAGCACTTACAGCAAATCACACATGCAGATAGATCTGGAATTACTATTCTTTTCTGTTTTCAGTACATCTGAGGAAATTAACCAGGCCAGATAAAGGCCATTAGGGATAGGTATTTTAGGAGACGGATAAAGTGTTTATGCTGACCCAGTAGCACTCACATATGCCAGGCTCCATCCTTATCCAGTACAAAAGGCAAACAGCCAGAGGAGGAACTATCTGCCTCAGAGTACATATGCACATTTGTGTCAAGTAACTGGAGATAGCTTAATGTCCCAGTAGGATGCTGAAAGGTGAAATGTCCCACAATCCTTAGGTGTCGCTTGTAATTAGAACCTTACGCCTAGATTACGAGTTTTGCGTTAGCGGCTGTGCGGTGCTAACGAGCAGTTTATTCTCACCGCTCACTTACAGACAACGCTGGTATTACAGACTTTTACAAACCCGGCGTTAGCTGCAAAAAAGTGAGTGAAGAGCAAAATTTTGCTCTACATCTCACCTCAATACCAGCGCTGCTTACGTTAGCGGTGAGCAGGTAAAACGTGCTTGTGCACGATTTCCCCATAGGAATCAATGGGGGAGAGCCGGCTGAACAAAAATTGTAATTAATTGTATTTAATTTAGGTAATTAATTTAATTATAGTGTAGTGTTAGGTGTAATTGTAACAGGTTAGGTTTTATTTTACAGGTACATTTGTCTTTATTTTAACTAGGTAGTTATTAAATATTTAATAACTATTGTACCTAGTTAAAATAAATACAAAGTTGCCTGTAAAATAAAAATAAACCCTAAGCTAGCTACAATGTAACTATTAGTTATATTGTAACTAGCTTATGGTTTATTTTATAGGTAAGTATTTAGTTTTAAATAGGAATTATTTAGTTAATTGTAGTAATTTTATTTAAATTATATTTAAGTTAGGGGGTGTTAGGGTTAGACTTAGGTTTAGGGATTAATAACTTTATTATAGTGGTGGCGACATTGGGGGTGGCAGATTAGGGGTTAATAAATGTAGGTAGGTGGCGGCAATGTTAGGGCCAGCAGATTAGGGGTTAATAATATTTAACTAGTGTTTGTGATGCGGAAGTGCGGCGGTTTGGGGGTTAATATGTTTATTTTAGTGGCGGCGATGTCCGGTTCGGCAGATTAGGGGTTAAAAATTGTATTTTAGTGTTTGCTATGTGGATGTGGGAGGGCCTTGGTTTAGGGGTTAATAGATAGTTTATGGGTGTTAGTGTACTTTTTAGCACTTTAGTTAAGAGTTTTATGCTACGGCGTTGTAGTGTAAAACTCTTAACTACTGACTTTTAAATGCGGTACCAGTCTTGACAGGAGAGGGTTTACAGCTCACTTTTTGTCAGACTCTTAATACCGGCACTATGCAAGTCCCATTGAAAATATAGCATACGCAATTGACGTAAGTGGATTTGCAGTATTTCCGAGTCTGGCCAAAAAAGTGAGCGGTGAGCCTGTACCTTCAAGACTCGTAATACCAGCGGGCATTAAAAAACAGCATTGGGACCGGCCAACGCTGCTTTTTAA
This sequence comes from Bombina bombina, assembly GCF_027579735.1. NCBI lineage: Eukaryota > Metazoa > Chordata > Amphibia > Anura > Bombinatoridae > Bombina > Bombina bombina. The sequence continues at coordinate 1,108,222,627 of NC_069501.1, read as the reverse complement.
GGCTAACGCACAACTCGTAATCTAGGCCTTAGTCTTTCACTTGAGAAATACAGCCTTGGTTACATGGCTCAATCATAACAAGTATCCGTTTAAAAGGTTGATAGGAAAGTTTTTTTCGAAAAATGGAATAAAATATCACTTTTAATGTTGATACTCTCCTGTTTGCATGAACAGTGATGAAGAGGTTAACTTGCCACATTGGAATGAAGTGGTGATATACTTTGTGCATCTGCTAAATTATATAATGCTGCTTCCTTGTTCCAATGTGTAACTCTAGAGGTGGTTTGTCTACTGAGGTGGTTTGTGCTGTGTGGCATTATGTAAACCCTTTCGTTGCCAGACAAGCCTACAGAAGTTGTCAACATTAAAAACAGCATGTTATGGTTATTATTTCTCATATCAACCATATCCACACTTACATTTTAATAGTGAATTATCATTACATAATTATACACACAGAAAGGGTGGTGGATTCATGGAATAAACTTTCGTTTGAGGTAGTAAACACAAAGGCTAAAGGAATTAAAAAATGCCTGGGACATGCATAAGGCTATCCTAAGAAAAAAGTAACATGTAATATGGGTAGACTTGATGGGCCTTTTTGGATCTTATCTACTGTCAAATTCTATGTTTCTATCTATGCTGTGTGTAATTAGACGCAAATTCATGCTATGCACTGTATCTGCATATAAACCAGAGCAAGGTCTACAACTGTTGCATATTGCTGTGATTTGAATACTGACTTACCAGATAACCTTTTGTTGTGTAACAAAAGGTTACATTTATTCCTTTAAAATGATTTATACATTTGAAAGTTGGTTTACAGTCTTATAAAGCTCTTTATTGTATAGACCTAGGTGAAGGAACCTTTAGTGTTCATAATATTTAAATATATATATTTCATATGAATAAGTACAGTGCCCCTCTACTTATTGATATGAAAGAGCAGTATTTAAATAAGTGTTAGCAGGAAGTGCATTCTATCCAATGAGAAGTAGCAGGAAGTGGCTATCACCCAATGAGCATTGTTAGAGAAATACACAAATGATACTGCTGATAAAATAGTTTTAAATTTAAAATCAAATGATTTTCACTTCACATTTTCCAGACCGCCATTTAAAAACCAACATGTTTAAATGTTTTATTTTCATATGAGTGATACAAAATTCCTGAGTAGAGTGTCCCTTTAAACTAACCCTTTTCATTCTTTTCAAAATGACTATAGAGGGAATTTCATAAAGGCTGTATTGAAGCAATTATTTCCTATAAAGATTAAGGGCTATGAACCCTTTATACATAAGTTATGAACATAAATTCCCAGGCGTTCAGTTATTATGTTCAATATGTTCAGAACTCTCGCTCCCAAAGCAATGCAAGAGATTTTCTCACTGGATATTGTTACTCAGGAAGTGCATATTTAAATGTGCTTCTTAATAAGATTCAGTTTATTTTATTGGTATTTTATCTCTTATTTGCAAATAAAAATCCAGCAATTATACTATACAGAATTAGAGTTTAATTGCTTTTAAAACTTATTTTGTGTGCAGATGTATTACAATACATTGCCTAATTGCTAATATATGCTATTCATGTAAAACAAAATTGTAATTCCCTTTAACTAGAAATAATATGCAATGGTAGTTTTTATTGCTTGCTTTATTAGCAAATAACTTACTAACTATTGTTAGGCTAATTGACAAAGCTAACAATAAAGGGAAAGGAAATACATTGTATACAAAATCCAATTTTTTATGAAGAGGCATGTAATAAAGCAGTATCAGTGTTTCATATTAACTAATTTGTTGCTCCAATAAATCTTTCTTTTTCCACAGCAGGACTGGAAGAAGCATTTTTGGAGCAATTTTTCCTACTTGTCAGAGCTATCAGGATTCTGCTGATAAACTATAAATGATGCTATTAATTTGTAATGCTGTTTATATGTGCCTTGGAGATAGGGTTGCCATATTGCCGCTTTAAGGTAGGACACTTATGAAAAATACATATATCAGGGGCTGTTCAAAGAAATGCTTTCTATAAAGGCTGTGACACAATGAGAGTGGTGCGGTGAGCAGCGTGAAGATGCGGCGGTGCGCGCTCAGTGTGTCCTGCCTTTTCATCTCTGCACGCCCAGCTGCGTCAGGTTGCGTAGCACTCAGAGTTAAAAGATTTGAACTTTCAGAAGCGATGCAAAGGGGCACGAAGCAGCTGCTTCGCCTCGTGCCGCATCGCTTGCAGTGTGTCACAGCCTTACTTTTCCATTATAAGAACCCGGACAGATGTATTTTACATATGTGTTCTCCTTTAAAGTGTCAATATGGTAACCCGCATGGAGACAGGTTTTAAAAATGAGACATCATATTAATCTTGCCCTCAGCCCCTGCATAATACTTTGATTTTAAAATTAAAAATTAATTTTAAGCAGCACATAACTGTTTTAAAGCAATATTTGAAGTGGTATGTTAAAGGGACAGTCTACACCAGAATTTTTATTGTTTTAAAAGATAGATAATCCCTTTATTACCCATTCCCCAGTTTTGCATAACCAACACAGTTATAATATACTTTTAACCTCTCTGATTATCTTGTATCTAAGCCTCTGCAAACTGCCCCTTTATTTCAGTTCTTTTGACAGACTTACAGTTTAGCCAATCAGTGCCTGCTCCCAGATAACTTCACGTGCACGAGCACAGTGTTATCTATATGAAATACGTGAACTAACACCCTCTAGTGGGGAAAAACTGTTAAAATGCATTCTGAAAAGAGGTGGCCTTCAAGGTCTAAGAAATTAGCATATGAACCTCCTAGGTTAAGCTTTCAACTAAGAATACCAAGAGAACAAAGTAAAATTGGTGATAAAAGTAAATTGGAAAATTGTTTAAAATTACATGCTCTATCTGAATCATGAAAGTTTATTTTGGCCTAGACTGTCCCTTTAATGCTAACTCGGGACACGATAAGTAGTACTGTTAGATTGCACTAATATTAACTCGCAACTTGATACCACAAGGCCATGGTAAAATAGATTTACCATGGAAGCCAACATCTCTCTAGACTAGAGCACCCATTACTTTTAATAAATATCGCCACCATGCTAAATAGCACTGATATTACAAGTTAAAAGTTATGGGCTGCACTCGAACAGATAACAACAACGTTATCTGTCTGAGGAAGGGGCTAACTACCCCGAAATGTCACAGTTCAATTAAAGAAGTTTGTATTTTTACAGTGGAGAGTGTGGGACCTGTTTATTTCATATATATATATATATAAAACAAAAAAGGCAAAATCTTCCAGAACTTGTAAAAATAAAACGTCCAACTTTATTGATCCATTAAAGCATAGCAATAATCAGATAAGAACGTCCCCTGGCTCCCACGAGCGCAGCATTGGCGGTGCTGTGAGTAAGCCCTGGTGGTGAGGATTAAGAGCCGGTTCCTGTGTACCTGTTTGGCCTGAAGATCTGTGAGTCATACGCTTTCTCCTAATTAGGAGTGGAAGCGTTTGTTATGCCCTTTATTGTTTTTGCTCAATCAGCCTACCGAGCTACCGCATCCTGAACTATACACATACTTTGTGCACACAGAGTTTTGCTACTCACAGCTCCTTAAGAAGGCTCACAGACTGTGATTTTTCGTTTTTTCCAAGTTATATATATATATATATAAAGAACAAACAGAGAATATACACAGGCGGCTTAAAACCAAACATAGAATACTAGAGTGTGATTGCATTTGTTTCCGTAGGCAGAGTGTCAGTAAAATTATTGCCAAATCAAACGGACTCTGTGCTATGCATCAGAGAAACATCAAAAACAATAGTCCATTATTCATCAGTGTGTATAGACTTGAAAGTGATAGAGACTGAACTCTCTAAGTAGCATCCACCAACCGTTAGAGCTGCGCTCTCAAATAATCCCCAAACAGAGTAATCTCATATGTATATCGGCATACCCCTTTAGTATAATGGTGTAGAAAGTCTGTGATCTCTGTACTTTTGAAATAGGCAGGAGTCAACTCACCAATACATAGACATTCACTCAGGGGCTGAAGTGGTAAAAAACAAGTTAGGGGAGCTATGTGTATTTCAATACATAAATAATATGTGTTACCGTGACCTTTAAATGAGCTTCTCGTATTGGTTTCAAAATTCAATCATAATATATATTGCGCTGTGATAAGGTAAACAAATAGGTGAAAATTGGGTGAAAAATAGTGAAAATATGACTACAAGAGGTTAAAAAACAAAATATTTAATTGTTGCCATACAAAACAATATTGGACTAGATAATATATTCTGATAGGATAATAAGTGGTAAAGAGCTCTATTACCTTGCGTATATTATATATTAAAATTCCTTAATCACAAGTTAAAATTGACAATAAATTCACAATAAATTCATGCTATAGTGTTCAAAGCATATGATAAAAACAGATTAAGTTAAAATAATTAACGTAGGAGGTGAAAATAAATGTTCATCTGATGAATTGTAAGTATCTTTTGATGTGACTATAAATGTGACTTTTAGTTGGAAATTAAATTACTCACAGTTTGCATGAAATAATTTTTCCAGGTGTCTGATTGGTTGAAACAGACAAACCTTTATGTGAATAAAATAATTTTTCACTGTTGTTAAAACTTGTAGATCGAAATTGTAGATGAAGATAACAACTACTGGATGGTAAAGATGCTGAAACTGTTTACCTAAACTGGGTTTGCAGGAGTTTCAGTTGTTGATAAAACTTGGTTCTATATGTAACGTAGGAGATGGAAATAAATGTTCATCTGATGAATTGCAAGTGTCTTTTGATGTGACTTTAGATGTGACTTTTAGTTGGAAATGAAATTACTCACAGTTTGCATGAAATAATTTTTCCAGGTGTCTGATTGGTTGAAACAGACAAGCCTTTATTTGAATAAAATAATTTTTCGCTGTAGTTGAAACTTGTAGATAGAAATTGTAGATGAAGATAACAACTACTGGATGGTAAAGATGCTGAAACTGTTTACCTAAACTGGGTTTGCAGGAGTTTTAGTTGTTGATAAAACTTGGTTCTGTATATTTAAACTGTTATCTAAGACTTGGTTTGCAGGAGTTTCAGTTGTTGGTATGACTTAATTATAGAAACTGTTTACCTTGTATTTATTTGCTGGAGTTTCTATTTTTCTGGTTGCGTGAGGTGTTTGAATGCCTCTCTTTGTAGGTGTCTGTTTGTAGCTGAAACTATATACCCTCCCAGGGTTTGCTGGAGTTTCAGTGATTGATGGTTGATCTGTAGTGAAACTGTTTACCTAGGAAAGGTTTGCAGGAGTTTCAGACCACCTGTTGGTTATAAAAATCTTTTCTTAAGAGTTGTTGGAGCTGTATACCTTTTTCAAGGTTTGCTGGAGCTTCAGGTCTGGTGAGTGTCCACTTTAAGTCTTGTGGTGTTCAGTGTATAGCAATCACCGGTAACAGATTTTTTCGTGTTCAATCCTGGGTAGTCTCAGATGCAGACTTGAGTTGTTGGAGTGCACACTAGGGGCAAATCTACGCGTTTCGGCTTCAGCCTTTATCAAGATGCCCAAGGTGTGCTGGTCTTGAGTTTTTAAAGGTGTAGGCGTGATTTCATTGGAGCAATTTGAAATCTGGATCAGCCAATCAGCAAATTGATTGGTAACTACATAGGTTTGTAGCAATTAGTTTAATTATGTTGAAAAAAGGACCTTAGTTTTACCTTGAACATAGGAAAATTGATAAATAAAATATGACATTTATAAAATAGGAAACAATAATAAAATATTTTGATAATTTTAATGGACATTTTTTTTTAAATGTAAAAATGTTAAAAAACTTTTTAAAACTTGTAGATGAAAGTTTGGGTTTATATTTAAAGATACTACACTCGGATTACCCTTAAGCTTAACCCTGTGTTTGTGATTAGACCTCCTGACTAACCAAAAAAAAGTTCATGGAAGAAAGTGTGTTTAGGGTTAGCGCTAAATTAAAGCTTAAAGAGGGTGTAAAGATAGATATTCAGTAGGATTTATATTGTTCTTATATAGTGATATTCATATAAACATTGTGTTTCATATAAAAAGTTTTAATAAAAATTAAAAATACAAATAAAGATGGATGCCGGCATCAATTCTATATGGAAAATTATATACAATGTATACAAATGTAGCGTTATATTATAAAACAATGATATATATAACAAGATGATTAAAAGCAATTTGAACAGGTTTTGTGTATTATACTTTAAAGAAAAAATAGCGATTGTCACCGTGCATATAGGTATTAGATATTTGCATTGATATTACCTTATATGCAGAGATTTGTATATATTCGCTATTTCAATGGACCGGGACTCTCAGTGTTTAGTCCTGTATTGTTTATGTTTTTTGAAACAGTTTCTATTTCTCGGCAGTTCTCTCCAGAGAAAGAGATGTCAAAGTTCCAACTTTAATTTTTCCTGCCGTGTGATGTCCGTGTCCTGATATTTTTCTTTATATCAACTCTGTAGTTTGTGACGGCTTTGTATGCGTATCATATACGCCGTATTGGATGTCGGTGTGACAGTGAAATCTCTATATTGTTGTGGGGAGATTTCTCCTTGTGGTTAGTTGCCTCCAAGTGGTTCCGGAGCAAAGTTGAAGAGAAGTAGATTGTTTGTTGAGTCACCTGCTGTCTTATTTCACAGCGGTTAAATTATAAGGAGGATAGTGATCAGATCATGGGTTAGGAATTATACTTATAGAACTCCACATGCTTATGTTTAGTTCAAAGTACCCAGCCTACTGCACTATATCCGACTTATATGAAAGTATCCAAAAGTAGCAATCTTTCCAGTGAGCAAAGTTCTACGCGTTTCAGCCGCTTGGGCCTTTATCAAGATGCTCACCTGGGGGATTCACCTGGTTTAAAAATGTTCAGCTTTGTTCTGATTGGTGGTTATTTGATTGATGCATAATGAATTGTTACATCGTATGAACTTTTAAAGTTTTTTCAGGGTACATTTCAGATAACTTATTAAGTTTCAAAAAACCATAATACTTAGTCCCATGTAAAAGAAACATATATGATTCACATTATGATATTTATTTACAGCTTTATCCCTATATCAGTTATCCCTATATTAATTGGCGCTATTGTAGATATTTAACCCTTAATCTCTGTAGTCAACCTGTGGTATTGTCTCTGAGATTCTACAAATATTATTCGAAATCTAAATATATGTATATATATGATGAGCCTAAAGAGATATATATATATATATATATATATAGAGGGCAATGTAAAATATGTGTATATTACAATATAAAAATAAATAAAAATTGCAAGACATATGAGACAAGTTAAAAATATGTGTTAAAAAATCAAGAGGTTATACATACATACATCTGATTATAATGACGTATGCATATAATAATCCATTTGATTATATTAGTAATCAGGAGAGTATTAAATAATGTGTCAGGATGCTAATATAGCCATCCTTTTTTAAAAAATATGTTGTTCTGAATAAATAATTTTTACAAGTATATAAAAAAAAATTTTTATATATATAAATAAGAAATTCAAGTACATAAAAAATTTTTTTGCAAAAATATATAAAAAACATATAAAAAATAATAAATAATAAATAAAATTATATAAAAATATATATTCCTCATTTTATATATGTATTATATTTGCCCATGTATAATCTCTAAGTTTAGTATAGTGACATATCGCGGAGGGATATTAGAACAATTAAATATTTGTTGCCTCTTATAGTTGGGAGTTAAAGAGTTTTTTTGCAAAAAACATATTTTAAAATTAATTGTGCGTGTCTAATTTCATTGATACAATATTTTTATTATTATATTCTTTTCTTTGATGCATTATTTTGGACAGTTTGGTAAATGTACCATTGCTTTAAATTTGTAGCAGTCTTATTTGGATTTTATGGACTTATATTGGTCTCCCTTTAAATTTATATCTTTGCTAATGTGGGAGGTTCTTATATTAAAGTATAGAAAGGTATTAATTTAAAGAGGGATTTTTTACTTATTCTATATGTGAGGATCAATTTATTTCACCTAAAATTTATAGGTGTATAATTTGTAATTTATAGTACAGATTAGTATGACGTTATTGGCTGTTTTTTTAAATGAGAAAATTAAGATCAAATTCCATATTTAGTCCGTGAGGGTGTAGAGTTTTAAAAGAGTGGATATATTCTGCTTCTTTTCTCAGAAGTAGATTTTCTATGTTTCCCCCTCTAGGGTTTAAAATGATTTTCTGAACACCCCAAAATTTCATATGTCTAGTATTGTCATTATGGCATTCTGTAAAGTGTTTGTATAGAATTGTATTAGTAGCTTTATGCTCAATGTGATGTAAGTGTTCTCTAATGCGATCTCTTAGCATTCGACTAGTTTGGCCAAAATATTGATGGCCACATAAGCATTGTATGCAATAAATTACATTTTTGTCTGAGCAGCGGATAATTTCTTTAATATTAATATATTGTTTCGTGTTGTTTGATTGTAAAGATTTAGTTTTTGTACTGTGTTTGCATGATTTGCAAGTTGGGCAGGGGAAGAAGCCTTCTACTTTTTTATTCAAGATGTTTTTGGTACCTTGGATGTTTCTTTCTTTATTTTTAAATTCGCTGGGGGAAAGAATATTTTTAAAATTTTTAGCTTTTTTAAAGATGATATCTGGTCTGTTTTTTAGTTTGTGTCCAATAATCTGGTCTTGTTTTATGTAGTGCCAGTGTTTATTTAAGATTTTTCTAATCTCTTGATGTTGGGAATTGCATTGTGTTATGAAGGGTATGAAGAGGGGATCTTCCTCTCTGTTGACATAATCTTTTTTTATTTTTGGTTTTAAAATTTGATCTCTGTTCATTTCAAGGACTCCCAATTTGTTTTTTTCTAGAAATAGTGGGTCGTATTTCTTTTCTTGAAATCTTTTTGTTAGTATTTCTGATTGTGTTGTAAAATGATTTATATCTGAGCAGTTTTTTCTGATTCTAATGTATTGATTTTTTTGAATATTTGTTTTCCATTTCGGTAGATGACAACTGTCATTATGAATGTAATTATTGGCATCAGTTTTTTTTAAAAAAGTTTTCGTGGTGATTTCATTGTTTACTATTTGTATTTCTATGTCAAGGAAGTGGATATTATTAGTGCTTGATTCGTGTGTGAAACTAAGGCCTAATGAATTGCTATTTATATCTTCTATGAATAGTTCGAGTAATTCTGGTTCCCCTTTCCAAATAAGGAACAGGTCGTCTATATATCTGTAATATTGCACAAGGTTCGCCCCCCAGGGACTGGAATTAATATATTTGTTTTCAAAGTATCCCATAAATAAATTAGCATAGCTGGGGGCGAACCTTGTGCCCATTGCAGTCCCTTTTAGTTGTAAGAAAATATCTTTATTAAAGAAAAAAGAACTATTGTGAAGTATGAAATGTATACAGTTTAAAATAAATTTATTTTTTTCTATATTGAGATCTGTGTCTCTATCCAGAAAAAATTTTGTAGCTTCTAAACCTTTTTTATGATCAATATTTGTATATAGCGAATTAACATTGCATGTTACCAGGAGGTAATTATTTTTCCAAGAAATTGTTTTTAGAATATTCAATAGTTGTGTAGAATCTTTGAGGTATGAGGGTAGGTGTGTGACATATGTTTGTAGAAAAAAATCGACGTACTGAGAGAGATTGGAAGTGAGAGATCCTATGCCAGATATAATAGGGCGTCCTGGGGGTCTTTTGAGGTCTTTGTGAATTTTGGGAAGTATATAAAAAGTTGGGGTGATGGGGTTTTTAATATTCAGAAAGTCAAATTCATTTTTAGTGAGTAATCCTATTTCTGATGCTTCTTTTAGAAGTGACTCCAATTTTTGAATCTGATTTTTTATGGGGTTTGATCTGAGTTTTTTATATGTCTCTTTGTCTTCTAAGAGTCTATAGGACTCTTCTAAATAATAAGATGTGTCCATAAGCACAATCCCTCCACCCTTGTCAGCCTGCTTGATGGTGACGTCAGGGTTGTTTTTTAGGTCTTTTATAATTTTGAGTTCTTTTTGAGTCAAGTTCCAATTTATGTATTTATTTTCATCAATTTTATCAATATCTTGTTTTACCATTTTTTCAAAGAGTTTAATAGATTCACTTTTTTCATTTGTTGGATAAAAGGTGGAAGTAGCTTTTAGATTTGTATGTTTATATCTAGATTCATTTTCTTTGAGGATTTTGTTTTCTACAGGATTTTTGATAAAATATCTTTTTAAAGTGAGCTTTCGAATATATTGGTTTATGTTTATTAGAGTATCAAATTTATTTAATTTACATGAGGGTGCAAAGGATAGGCCTTTATTGAGTACTGATTCTTGTAGTGGATTTAAAGGGTATTTGCTAATGTTGAATATTCCAGTGTTAGTTATTTTTGTCTCTTTGGGGTGTTGTCTAGATGGTCTTCTATTCCTCCTGCCTCTAATCCTCTTTTGCTTCTTATGATTCTTTGTGGGAGGATATGATGTGTGATGTTTTTTGATGTACCTTCCCCCTGAGGGGCATTCTCTAAAAAAACTTCCTGTTGTGTGTGATGGGGTGCAGGTGACCTATTATTTTCATGTTCCAGAGCTTGAAATCTATTTATAGTTGGTATTCTCCAATTGGATTGGTAGTCACTTTGGTTATTGTAGTTGCTTCTGGAATAGCCTTGATATGGGCCTTTGTCTGTGTGTGAATTGTACTGTCTGTATTGGTAATTCTTTATATAATTTCGTTTTTGATCTTGGTCATATCTGTCTCTATACGAGGAGTAGTTACTGGTTTGTGGATGGGAATCATTGTAATTCCTCCTATGAGGATATTCTCTGTTTTGAGTATGGTGGCTGAAGTGCAAAACTGCTGTCTGGGCGTCCGTGTGTCTTAGTCGCTTATATGAGGTGCTTGTACTGCTGCACGCCAGGGGAACCACTTGCTCTACTTCCTGGACAGCACCAATAGCGCTATTTCGACATCCGGTACCTCCGCTCCAGAAACTCTGCCACCCGGAATGCTGGAACACAGCAGGATAGGTGTGTCCGCCTCGACCAATCAGGTACTGCGTAGGTGTGTCCGCCTTGACCAATCCGGTACTTCGTGCTCCTCTTCGGGTATGCCGCTTAGGGGGAAAATGTATCAAACTGCTTCACTGGATATATAGGGAGCCCGTCTTCATCCTCACTCATGGGTAAACTGTTTGGGAGCTTGGTAGTGAAGAGCCTAAACGATTCCTGGTCAATAGATACTTCATCATAAGAAAAAAAGAGTATCGTAGGCTCAAAATAGTAAAAACAGTTCCTTTAATGATCCCACATAGGGTTTAAAAATAACCTAGAAGGTTACAGCATGGGTAATCACAGCACAAACGAGCATTGAAATGCTAACATGTTTCGGCCTGCGGCCGTAATCTTAGCTAATCAATGTAACTGCAATAAAAGTATTTAAAAGCAGCGCCCATTTTCCATTGGTAGACTTGTAATCCAATCAGATAGCAAGCTACCAAGGGGTGTTAGAGTTTCACAAGTGTATACTAATAACTTTAATTGTTTATTTATTTAACCCTCTCATCACGAGCAACATCGTTCACTCAATATAGGACTGTCATAGAGAAAGTCTCTGGGGAATGCGAAGTCTGTCTGTGTGTAAATAACAAGGTTAAGAGAAAAGTAGCAGTAAGAAAAACAAACAGATCTACAAGAATGCAATATCATACATATCTCATTGAATACATCAATATTAAATAATACATAGTTATTTAAGGTAGATATTGTAAAAAATAGTTATTTGTTTATAGAAAACACAACCTTGTGAAAAGTGTCACTATCTAAAATTAGATGATAAGAGAGAACTACATATCTGTTGCTACATACATATGTATATCCCTTTATTTATTTATTTATTTATTTATTTATTATTATTCATGTAGATATATATATTCCCTAAACCATTTGAGAAATATGTGTTAAAGAACATGTGTCCCCACAATTCCCATTTAAGATTATATCATATATTATCTCCTTGTTTAAAAATATATAATCCCATATGTTACTATATCATCCCTAGCACCTAAAATGTATAAATGGGGGTGAGAATGGGATTTACTTAGGAATATAAAAAGGTACCATCACAAAAATGTTGATTCATTGAGATGGCAAATAATTGAACAAGTGAATCCACCACCTAGAGGTGGGGATAGGAATAAAATATTAGGGAAACGTGAGATGTTCTGGATTTTTAAGTTAGCTACTAGAGTTCCCACAGGCTTAAATTCAGAATATGACTTAATCAATTATTGGAAATAGGATAGTCAAAAGATATTACAACTAGAAATAAGTGTTCACTATTTGATAACTTAAATGAGAATTGTCATATGCCAGATGTGTATGTATATCACTACATAATTGGACTCCCATGTTTATTTCTAACACTTGTAGGAATATTACTGTGTAGTGGTGTACATAACCATCTGATATGGATATATATATATGTATTTATGTTTGTAGTAGTTTATGTCCTTATATATATTCCTAAGTAAATCCCAACCCTGTTATTTACACACAGACAGACTTCGCATTCCCCAGAGACTTTCTCTATGACAGTCCTATATTGAGTGAGCGATGTTGCTCGTGATGAGAGGGTTAAATAAATAAACAATTAAAGTTATTAGTATACACTTGTGAAACTCTAACACCCCTTGGTAGCTTGCTATCTGATTGGATTACAAGTCTACCAATGGAAAATGGGCGCTGCTTTTAAATACTTTTATTGCAGTTACATTGATTAGCTAAGATTACGGCCGCAGGCCGAAACATGTTAGCATTTCAATGCTCGTTTGTGCTGTGATTACCCATGCTGTAACCTCCTAGGTTATTTTTAAACCCTATGTGGGATCATTAAAGGAACTGTTTTTACTATTTTGAGCCTACGATACTCTTTTTTCTTATGATGAAGTATATATATATATATTTCACACACACATACATGCATTTATTTTATTTCAAATGCACATTTGTTAACGAAACACAGATCTTCGTCTCATTTCCATGAAACGAATATCCGAATGCAGCACAAAAATTAAAAAAAACTAATGAATGACAAATTTGTCAGTATTCCTTAGTTTCATTTAAACAATTAAATACCTACCATTAGTGTGAAGGAGAACACATCCAGACACACACAAACACACATATCCAGACACACACACACACACATATCCAGACACACACAAACACACATATCCAGACACACACACATTTCCAGTCACACACACATGAGAAAACACATATACAGGTGGGTGGAGTTTGGTTATTGATAAATAACCGCAGTAAAAATGATATTAATTTGTTTTAAAAATTAAAGGGATAGGAAACCCAAAAATATTATTTTGTGATTCAAACAGGGCATACAATTTTTTAAAAGTTTCCAAATTACTTTTATCAAATTTAATTGTAACTGTGTTACTAGCTAATTTCCCTGAAGGGAGTAGGCTCTGTCACTTATAATATGAATCTGTGGTAGATTTCTGACATATAGATATAAAGGCGCAGTACCTACAATTATCTACCTCATTTAATTATTATTATGCAGTGTCACACTGTTTTTAAATGTTCTTAGTGTTTATCCCCCTTATTTTAATCTGATAAATAAAAGTTACATTTTAACGCATACTGGAATCTCCTTGCCTATCTAGTCTGGGCACAGAGTGCTATAGTTGCATTCTTTCTGTGGATTTCTATTCTATATCCACAAATCTTTTGTATTCGATTACTAATGCAAAGCACCACCCCACCTGTAATATGTTTTCAATATAGCAGCAAATGTGTTTATTACATACTGCTATTAAGAAATTGATATTAGTGGGGATTGCCTGTAATAGTGCCATTGTTTACGGTTTGTCCTATAGGATTCAAATATTGCCCTCTAAGGGGCAGATTTATCCTGTCAAGGTTATCTGCAAACCAGGTGAAAAGAGAGGCCTTATTAAACTGCGTAAAGGACCTATCTTCCCTAGGAGTAATTGTTCCAGTTCTCGTAGAGGAACATGGTCAAGGATTCTATTCAAATCTCTTTTTGGTTCTCAAAAAGGAGGGAACTTTCCATCCCATTTTAGACCTAAAGTGTCTCAACAGATTCCTCAGAGTTCCATCCTTCAAGATGGAAACTATTTGTTCCATCCTTCCTTTGGTCCAAGAGGGTCAATTTATGACAACCATAGACCTGAAGGACGCGTATCTTCATTCACAGGGATCATCCACAGTTTCTGAGGTTTGCGTTCCTGGACAAGCACTTCCAGTTTGTTGCCCTTCCTTTTGGTCTTGCTACGACTCCCAGAATTTTCACAAAGGTTCTGGGGGCTCTCTTAGCGGTGGTCAGATCTCAAGGAATAGAGGTGGCGCCTTACCTGGACAACATCTTAGTTCAAGCGTCTTCTTTTCAACTAGCAAGATCTCATACAGACATGCTGTTGTCTATTCTATGTTCCCACGGGTGGAAAGGGAATCTGGAGAAGTATTCCCTAGTACCAGACACAAGATTGTGTTTTTTGGGAACAATTATAAACTGTCAATTACATTTTTTCTGACAGATGACAGAAAATCCAAACATCTGGCCTCTTGCCTTTCTCTCCAGTCTTCTGTTCATCCATCAGTGGCCTAATTCATGGAGGTGATTTGTCTTATGGTAGCCTCCATGGATATCATTCCCTTTGCTCGGTTCCATCTAAGACCTCTGCAGTTGTGCATGCACAGTCAATGAAACGGAGACCACTCAGATCTCTCACAGAGGATAGATCTGAATCCCCTAACAAGGGACTCTCTCTCCTGGTGGATTTCTCAGGACCATCTGTCTCGGGGGCACATACTTCCTGAGACCTTCCTGGGTGACTGAGACCACGTACGCCAGCCTGTTAGGCTGGGGAGCAGTTTGGGGCTCTTTAAAAGCTCAGGGCCTGTGGACTCGGGAGGAGTCTTCTCTTCCCATAAACATCTTAGAGTTGAGAGCAATTTTCAATGCCTTGACAGCCTGTGCTTAATTATCTTTAGTCCGGTTTATAAGATTCCAGCGGGACAACATCACCTCAGTGGCTTACATCAACCACCAGGGAGGAACTCTGAGTCCCTTAGCCATGAAGGAGGTGACTCGCATTCTGCAGTGGGTGAAAGCTCACAAATTGTTTCCTATCTATCATCCACATACCAGGAGTGGACAATTTGGAAGCAGACTTTCTGAGGAGACAGACCTTTTATCCCGGGGAGTGGGCTCTCCATCCGGAGGTGTTCTCAGAGATAGGTGGGGAGTTCCGGAGTTGTATCTGATGGCGTCTCGTCAAAACGCCAAGCTTCCAAAGTAAGGTTCAAGGTCAAGAGATCCTCAAGCCGCTCTGATAGATGTGCTGGCGATTCCTTGCAACTTCTTGCTGGAATACCTGTTTCTTCCATTTGCGCTCCTTCCAGGAGTCATTGCTTGTATCAAACAGAAGCGAGCATCAGTGATTTTAATAGCTCCGGCATGGCCTCGCAAAATCTGGTTCGAGGATCTGGTGAAGATGTCATCTCTCCCACCTTGGAGGTTGCCTCTGAGGAAGGACCTTCTACTTCAGGGTCCCTTCCTCCATCCAAATCTAGATTCTCTGAAATTGACTGCTTGGAGATTGAACACCTAGTTTTGGCTAGGCATGGCTTTTCTGAGACGGTCATTGATACCATGCTTCAGGCTTGTAAACCTGTTACTCGCAAGATTTACCATAAGGAATGGCGTAAATATCTTTATTGGTGTGAATCTAAGGGTTTCTCTTGGAGTTGGGTGAGGATCCCTTGCATTTTATCTTTTCTTCACGATGGCCTGGAGAAAGGTTTGTCAGTCAGTACTCTGAAGGGTCAGATTTCTGCACTGTCTATTCCTTTGCACAAACGTCTGGCAGATTTACCAGATGTCCAATCTTTTGTTCAGGCCCTGGTCAGAATCAGGCCTGTGTTTAAACCGTTACTCCTCCTTGGAGCCTTAACCTTGTTCTTAAAGTTTTCCAGCAGGCTCCATTGGAGCTGATGCATTCTGTTGATATTAAATTGTTATCTTGGAAGTTTTGTTTCTTCTTGCTATTTCTTCCGCTCACAGAGTTTCTGAACTTTCAGCTGTGCAGTGTGATTATCCTTACCTTATTTTTCATGCGGATAAGGCGGTCCTTCTTACTAAGCTGGGATTTCTTCCTAAGGTAGTGTCGGATTGCAATATTAATCAGGAAATTGTTGTTCCTTCTTTTTGTCCCAATCCTTCTTCACAGATGCAACGTCTTTTGCATAACTTGGATGTTGTGTATGCTCTTAAGTTTTACCTTCACGCCACTAAGGATTTTTGGCAGACTTCTGCCTTGTTTGTTGTTTTCTCTGGTAAACGTAAGAGCCAGAAGGCCACTTCTTCCTCTCTTTCACTCTGGTTGAAAAGCTGTTTACGGTTATCTTATGAGACAGCTGGACAGCAGCCTCCTGAGAGAATTACGGCTCATTCCACTAGGGCTGTCTCATCTTCATGGGCTTTTAAAGGGACACTCAATCAAAATTAAACTTTCATTATTCAGATAGAGCATGCCATTTTAAATAACTTTCCAATTTACTTCCATTAACAAAATGTGCACAGTCTTTTTATATTTAAACTTTTTGAGTCACCAGCTCCTACTGAGCATGTGCTAGAATAAGTGTGTATGCATTTGTGAATGGCTGATGGCTATCACATGGTACGTGTATGCATTTGTGATTGGCTGATGGCTGCCACATGGTACAGGGGGAGTGGAAAAAGACATAACTTTTAAAATTGTCAGAAACAAAATCTACTACTCATTTGAAGTTCAGACTAAGTGCTATTGCATTGTCTTGTTATCTTGCATTTATTGATTATACAAATCTACTGTGTTGACTGGTCCTTTAAGAATGAAGCTTCTGTGGAGCAAATTTGCAAGGCGGCAACATGGTCCTCTTAGCATACTGTTTCCAAATTCTACAAGTTTGATATTTTTGCCTCGGCTGAGGTTACTTTTGGGAGGAAAGTTCTTAAGCGGTGGTGCCTTCTGTTTAGGTCTACCTGTCTTGTTCTCCCTTGTCATTATGTGTCCTCTAGCTTGGGTATTGGTTCCCACTAGTAATTGGAATGAAGTCATGGACTCTCCATGCCATAGGAAATAAAACAAAATTAATGCTAACCTGATAAATTTCTTTCTTTCCGGGCATGGAGAGTCCACGACCCCACCCTTTTTTAATTCAGCAGTTTTTTGTGTAAACCTCAGGCACCTCTATACCCTTGTGTTATCTTCTTTTTCCATTTCCCTTCAGCCGAATGGCTGGGGGTTATGGGTAAGGGAAGTGACACTTAACAGCTCTGCTGGGGTGCTCTTTGCTTCCTCCTGCTGGCCAGGAGGTGAATATCCCACTAGTAATAATGAAGTCGTGGACTCTCCATGCCCGGAAAGAAAGAAATTTATCACGTAAGCATAAATTTTGTTTTAATTCTGAAATAAAGTTGGGTCACAGAGTATCCTAGTAATTTCCTTAAGAAAAATGATGTGTGTGCATTCTACAGACTAAATTGAAAACAGGGCTGGTCTTCAAATTTTTCCAGGGCTGCTTTTTATTCCCAGTCTGGCCCTGGTCACTAGTCTCAATATTATGTTAATAAAATGTATTTAGTGTTTAATGTCCCTCTTATTTAAGCACAATAAATGTAATTAACTTCTAGTCACAGCATATAATTAATAAATACATTAAATATCCATGTAAGAGAATGTGAGTTCCTAATAATGCAAATCTGCAGGCTATTTAAAGAGTAATCTTAATGGTAAATATAGTTTAACGCACCGAAATAATACACCAGTTGAGCTACAAGTATCATTTATTTTTGTAGCTCTTAGATTCAAGTTACTGAAGCACATCCCACATTTTGCTGGATAATAACAAGAGCTCTCTCTTTCTTATAAATGCCATGCTTTCATAAAAAGTGAAAGAAGGGTGCTACCTAACCACACCACAATTATGTCCAGCTCTTCCCTGACCCACTGTAGCTGAGTCTCCATGACTAGTTTCCCAGACTCCCAGTCAAAGATTCTTGCCAAGAAATATTTTGCGGTCTGACATAGTGTCACATATATCCCAGCATGAAGTACTAGTATTGTTGGGCCCAAAAAGCTCAGGGCTGAGTCTAGATAGTAAGCTGGGGAAGTCTAGGGACCCTGAGGTGAGTTTGGTGGTTATGGTGGTTTAGTGGAAAAGTCTGGGCATTTCAGGCATCTTGGGTGTATTGTTATTTCTTGGGCAGGGCTAGGGTGGTGCAAGTGTTTGTTTTAGCAGAAACTATGATGAACAGTTACAGTGAAAGCGGTAGGGGTGCAGTGGCATCACCAGAAATTTCTTGTTGGGGGGCACTTCCAGGAGGCCCACCAGTGATATGTCGTTCGGGCCTTGACAGGAGGGCGAGACTAGGCGTGTCATGGAAGCCACCATTGGGGGTCTCATGGGAAGGCAGCCATTATGCTGGGGGAAGTAAGTGCCCTCCTTGTCCTCCCTGGCAACACCTCTGTGTGAAACAGCAGGACACAACTCCTAGCTAATGATAGGTCAACAAAATGTGTGACAGCTAAAACCTCTAGTCACAGACCCTTATTATTTCTTTTTATGGTATGTGCATAATATTAACAATATGACAACTACACCAAGTAACAGACCCCAGCCTTCTGTCTTCCCCTTTACCCTCTATAGATCTATTTTTCTCTAGAATGTGAAATTCAAGTTGTTAGCCACATTATTTGTTGGACATCAACATGAGTTGTAAGTGTAAGGGGAGGTCCAGATGTGGAAGAGTTATCCCCAAAAAACAGAGCAGAAAAAAATAAAAAAGGGAGATAACAGCCTATAATGGGTGTGTTTTGCTACTGGTTTCCGCTTTCAAAATTATGTAATATTTAGAAAGGAGAGTAGTACAAAAATGCTGAGAAAGAGATGGAACTGAAAAACAGGATGTAAGGTAAGAATATGTTTTCCTTTAGGTTGTTGCAAGGCATTACTGAGTAATCAAGGCTTTTAGTATGGTTGCACTGTTGTTTTTTTAAGCATCAGTAATAGTCACATGGTTATAATTCCAGCTCAGACTCCTGGTTCAACTCAAAGTCCATTGACAGATAAACAGTTTTTTGGATAGAAATCATATTTCCTTTTTTTCTTTTCTTTTGCCAAAAGACTTGGGAACTGGGCTCACGTTTTATCAGAATCCGAAGTTTATCCTTTGATTATTGAGTTTGAAATGTCTGTATAAGGCAGATCCTGATTTCAACATGAGTGTGGTCAGGTTGTTCGGATGCTTTGTTTTTGTTCTGGCAGGTATTTCAGTCTGTCTGGCTCAGAATTCCACTATTGGATTACAGAACTCAACATTTGCAGCAGACGGATCTTCTGAGTCTGTATTTTCTGAATGTCCGCACTCTCATACAGGATTCTGCTATCATGGTACATGCCGGTTCCTTGTATCACAGCTTCGTGCATATGCCACCATGGTTACGTTGGCACCCGTTGCCAGTATATGGACTTGTTACAAGTGATGACAGGAGACCCACGTTCCTTCACCACCATTGTGGCTTTATCAGTGACCTTTTTGGTCATATTGTTGCTGGTAGGAAATACGTACCTTGGTGTATACTTATGTAGAATAAGGAGAGAGAGGAACAGGCTGGCCCTTCTGAAAAACATGAAAATTCAAGAAATTTGGGGAAATTACATTAGCATCAATTTTTTTATAAAAATATTTTATGTAGATTTTGATTGCTTTTTTTTTTTAAATTTAAAACAAAAACTTGTTTATGGTAAGCACTGGATATGATTATTTTTTGGGTGCAGTAAATTATAAAATGTTGTTACCAAATCTAAGCCAGGTAAGAGAGAACAAAAGGGGTAGCGGTATCCAACATAAACACGGGCGTCACTTCTTACTGTTTAGACCGGGGTTACAGATTTAATACCATGGTGCTACTTGGTGGGATTTAAATGTGCTTGCCAATGACATTGATTCTTAATTGTTATTTTGTATGTTTAAATATTTTAATTTATTAAAGAAAATTTTATTCTAAAAAAAAAAAAAAAGAATTTTTTTTTTCCAAAATATGTTTGTGCGTGTGTCATCAAACTAACACAAATTTCCTAGGCCAATACTTTCTATTTGCTATTTATTAGTCTTGAGCTGTTGGAGTGGACGTATGTGAGTTAGCTATTGTTGATTAAAATTTCCACTCACGGCTTGACTATTGACCCACTGGCAGCATAGGATATTACTGATAATTTTTGATTGGTATCTCCCTAATTGGACAGTATTAATTGTGCTTTATACAAGCCTTGTTTTCATTTGGGGAAGTTTATGACCAAAAGAGAATCTTTTCACAATGGAAAACCGTGACCTGTTTTCATTGCAATCATTTGTAAGCATGGATCAAGAGAGACTGACAATTGAGGACACTTTTGTTAATCAAATGGAGTCTTTATCAATAAGTGACATTTTTCTTCATATGGAAAAAACATTAATTAAAGAGTACAAAGTGTGGTGGGATAAAAGATCCCTAGAAAAATATATCATGATGGATCTTATCCCTAGAGGCTTGCGCCTTAATAAATATCCCACCTTCCAGGTTGATGACCCAGAATTCATACTGAAATGGAATGCCATCTTGAGTGATTGTTCCAAGAGACTGATGGGGCTAATTATTACTCATAAAGAAATAGCTCTCCAAAAGATAAGAGAAGAAATTATTGAATTGCAAATGAGAATGAATGATCATACTATGCATGTTAAGTTTGCTGATATGGATAAATTATTGAAAGAATCTGTTAACAAATTTAGAGCTGATTTAGATAACTTTAAACTGAAGAAATTTCTGAGAGACAGTGATGACCATTTGCATAATAGAGTTTATACATGGCATTTGAGAGGCATGAATACACAGAGTAAGCCCAGATCTAGGTCTAGGTCTAGGTCTAGAGGTAGGGGTACAGTACAGCAGCAAGAGAAGCATGTATCCTTTTCAGACCAGCAGACAATAACCACAATTGACACACAATTAAGTCTACCTTCCACTTCAACCTCCACTACACCAACTACACAGACAGGACAGGTAGTTAAAGCCAAAACAAGCAGCACTACCCGTCATGACCCAGTGGTAACCAGGAATACTAATAAAAAAACTAATGCAGATCATGTTGGGGGGTTACAAACAGAACAGAGAAGACAAGAATTCCTGACAGTTAAAGATAGCGATTCTAGACCTATGTCATATGAGACTGAACCTATTACCACCCTCATGACACAGAAGGTTTTTCACAGGGATCAAGCTCTAGGAGAAGGGGGAGGAAATGTAGGCGCAGGAAGAGGCCAAAGAGGCAGAGGAGCAGGAAGATACAGACGAGGCGGACGCAACAAATATGCAATTTGAATGTAATTAATATTTCAAATACTACACTCACAGATGATGAGACTGAGGTCCTAAGCCTAGGCTTAGGATTTGTACCTGTTGCCAAGTTCAATTTGTTTAGAACGATAGTGGACGTTAATAGGCTGATTCGTAGTTTTACACTAAAGAAATTTTTTTGGAACACTAATAAAGATAATGAGACTGATATCATGACTGATAATTTTGTCCCCAAGGGGAGTGATGCATTTAAAGTGTATGATATAACGGATTTTAAAGAGGCAAGTGATTATCTAAATATTCATGATCTTGCCATGGAAACTATGATAGATGAAACAAATCCCAAAACATCACATGGGGGATATAGGCCAAAATCAGTCTTTTACCCTACTAGGGACAGAGGGCCCTTTTTGGAGGCTTATCACCGTAGGGTAGAGGAAGACCTGATTAAACTCTCAGCTGAGAGTCACCAACCACGTCCCAATCTAAGTGCTACTCAATCAAAAGCCTTAGAGAGTCTTAGAAAAAGAGAAGACATAGTGATTAAGCAATCGGATAAGGGGGGCAGTGTGGTGGTCCAAGATAGGGCAGCATATATAATAGAAGCAAAGAGACAACTAGATGATCCTGAAGTTTACCAGACATTATCATGTAACCCCACGAGTGAATTTGGTAAACGTTTGGATTCTATTATAGATGATGGTCTTGAATTGGGGATCTATGACCAGGAAACAGCTGACTATCTGTGTGTGCCGCATCCTGTTATACCCATCTTCCATCACCTCCCCAAGGTACACAAGTCTTTGGAGGAGGTGAAGGGCAGACCGATTGTGGCAGGCATAGGTTCCCTATTTGAGAACATGTCCAACTGGGTAGAATCATTGTTACAGCTCATTGTCTATAATTTACCTTCCTACCTTAGGGATTCTAAACATCTTCTCAATTGTGTAAAACATGTGGTATGGAATGAGCAAATGGAGTGGCTAACAGTTGATGTGGTTAGCCTTTATTCTGCAATACCTCATGCTAGTGGATTGGAGGCTGTCTCTTTCATGCTAGATAAGTTTAGTGGTTATGATGAAACCCTTAAAGGATGTCTGCTGACCACGTTGGACTTTCTGCTCTCGCATAACTATTTTCAGTTTGAGGGTAGTTTCTATCTCCAGAGACGTGGCACAGCAATGGGGGCTAAGTTTGCCCCCGCCTACGCCAACCTTTTTATGGGTTGGTGGGAGGTGTGCCACGTCTTTGGAGATACTAACCCGTTTCATACTAACATTTTGATGTACAAGAGATACATCGATGACCTCCTGTTCATATGGACAGGAGGTCATAACAAAATTAATGACTTTATCGGTTACTTGAACACCAATGATGTCAATCTTAAGTTTACTTATGAAAGTGACTTAACGTCTATACCATATCTTGATCTGCTATTGATAGCGGACAATGACACTCACAGTGTAAAAACGACACTATATCGGAAACCGATTGCAACTAATGCTGTTCTTCATGGCAGGAGCAATCATCCAAGATACACTGGCTTTGGCGTAGCCAAGGGCCAGTTCATCCGTATCAAAAGGAATTGTACGGATGAACAGGACTTCAAGAGAGAAAGTGAGATCCTCACTAATGATCTGCTGGAGAGAGGTTACAAGATTAAGACACTTAAACGTGCCCTCTTAGAGGTTACACGGATGGATAGGCAAATACTTTTGGAAGATTCCAAAACCAATAAACATTCAAAGAATCGATTTGATTCGTCAAAACCAGCATTTATTACTACATATAGTGCTCAATTTGAAGACATTTGTGAAATTGTCAACAAACACCTACCTATACTTACAGCTGAAGATAGCCTTAAAGACTATGTGTCACAAGGTTGCAATTTTGTACCGAGGAGAGGCTGCACATTGGGTAATATGCTATCTCCTAGTCAGTTAAGGCAGCATACTATGAGAAGGAGTAGCTGGCTAGAAGTAAAGGGTCACTATAAGTGCCACTTTAGTAATTGTATATCCTGCAGCTTCACTAATGTTACACATAACTTTCAGTCATGTGTAACTCAGAGGGTGTTTGATCTTACTTCCTACACGAATTGTAGAACAAAATTTGTGATCTACTTGGTAGAGTGCACCCAGTGTAATAAACAGTACGTGGGGTGCACCACCCGTGAGGGTAGGAGCAGGATCAGGGAACACCTGAAAAATATCGAAAATGGATCTGAATGCTCTGACCTAGTCAGGCATTTTATTCATGTCCATGACAAAGCAGTGGTCGGGTTCAAATGGCAAATCATAGACCATATCAAACCATGCATTCGTGGTGGAGATCGTGCTTCTAAGCTATTATACAGAGAAGCGTTCTGGATCTTCAAGCTTAAAACCAGAAGACCTCTTGGCTTTAATATTGATGGTGATGTCATCAACTTCTGGACCCATCAACGTTGATTATATGTTCATGTCTTATAGCTTTTGAGATTATTAATTTACCATTATTAGTGCTTGTTTTATCAAACCTTATGAGGGTCAGGACAATATATTGTATATGTGCAGAATAACTAGCATTATTAAATAGATGTCAAGACACTTCCCCTTTAATTCAGTGCATATGTATATATTCCTAGCTTTATTGCAATGGTATGAGACTTGAATAGGATTAGGAGGTACATACTGTATGCGTGCTTGAGTAGCACAGCTTTTTAAAAATGTTATGATATTTTTTCCTCCTCTATTGCCTAGAAGTGTATGCATACTTATACCTTCTGTAAGTTTTGCAATGGCTGGCCATTTGTATTGTTTTAAACAAATACCATGTTTTCGTTAGCTAATAGTTGACTTATTAATTACTAAATAATTTTTCTATAATTATTGGGCATCTAATGTTTAGTAACAAAGGGTTTTTTGAATTTGGATACTTACTGTATCCTACCCCTAAAACCGATATACTTAAGATTGGATTAGACATGACTCCATGATACTGAAGAGTGAAATATTTGCTCATTCTATACCATAATAGCTATTTGCAACTGATATTAGAATGAAATTAGTATACTAGTAAATTTCGACTATCTCCTAGTTAGGATAACATGAGAGTATATATACATTCATACCCGCACTTTATATATATATGGGATTTGTATGAGATTAATCCTTGTATTAAACACTCACAGACATGCTAATGCACGAGTTAGATCTAACTATAATGGTACTTATGAACAATGCCTCCTAAGCTTAAGTTTGAATATACTTCTCCATCTAATGATCACTTTTTACATCATTTAAACTAATCTTTGCATTTAAGTCTTTAATTAATTAATCATTATGAAATATGTCTTTTATAACTTATCTGATTGTCATTACTCCTTGCTCTCTGTATATAAAAACTTGCAATGTAATATATATTAACAGGGAAATATCCCTTTAAATTCTTGTTAAGTAATTCTCACACCTGGGGACACAGGTGTATATAAAGTGCTTTGACACCTTTATTGTCAGTCCATGAATAAGGCAGGGGGGCTGCCGAAACGCGTAGGACCTTTTCTTACTTGATATGCTTTTATGCTTTTTAAACAACGTGTTTTCAACAATAAAGAACTTTACTTTACGCCTTGAGGCTTGCTGGTCATCTTTGTTAACACAAATTTCAAAGGATTTTTGTTTATTTTTTTTATCTCTTGAGCTAATGAGTGAATCTTTTCTAAAACACTTCCTGCTAATGTTAATGCAGATTGCTGCAGTAGTTTTGGCTATAGTCTTGTCTAAAATGCCAATGTCTATGTAATTGAAAAATGCATTTTAATACATGAATAACTTAAAAATCTTGAACAAATTTACATAATATTTTCCAGATTTGCAGTGATATGGATAACAAACAAAACTGACAATTTGCAGCCAGTGTCATTGATCAATTTGTGGAGTCATTGTATTTAACACCGATTTCTAATTCAAACTTATGAAACTTAATATAATTTTAAAAACGTTTCCAATTTACTTTTATTATAAAATTTGCTTCGTTCCCATGATATTCTGTGTTGAAGAGATACCTAGGTAGGCACCTGGAGCACAACATGACAGGAAATAGTTCTGCCATCTAGTACTCTTGCAAATGGATACCATTCTTGCAAAAGTGCTGTCATATAGTGCTCCAAAAATAGGCCAGCTCCTAAACATACATCCCTGCTTTTCCACCAAAAGATATCAAGAGAACGAAGAAAAATGAATAGATGTAAATTATAAAGTGGCTTAAAATCTCATGCTCTACCTGAATCAGGAAAGAAACATTTTGGAGATAACTATGTAAGACAACGATTTTTTTTTTACTTTAATAGTGCACTTTTATATGCATTATTAAAAATTGGAGTTTACTATCCCTTTAATGAAAGATGTTATCTCTAAGCATTGCTTTATATAGTCCTGTATAAAGATAAGTAAATTATTTAATCAATTCACACCTAAAATAATACAACTGTTATTTTACAAATAAAAAAGAATAAATGCATTTAAAAATATATATATACCCTACATTTTTAAACAAAAAATAGTATTTTTAATTATCCTAAATTTTGCTCCTAGATTAGCATTGTAGGTGTATGAAGACTTTTTTTTAACAGTCAGTATATTTCAGACTTGCTTTGCAAACCTTCTTGAGACTATAGATTTTGAAACTAACAGGAAGTATATGTTTGTACACAATTCATCCTTAGGATCAGTTTGCTCACATCATTGGAAAGTCACATACTCCACTAGCATAAAACCAAAAAATGTTTTTGTTTGTTTGTTTCTTTAGCATATACCTTTTTTTAAATGCAACAACAAAAAAATTACTACTCTGGATCACATATAGGGCATTATGAGAATTTAGATGTGTGTGTGTGTTTTTGTATATATTTGTATAGATATAATAAGTCCGCAAGCAGTGGCGTATTTAGGTTTTGTGCTGCCCTAGGCACTCAAAATTCTGCTGCTACCATTTTTTTATTAAGCCAGTCATGATCAAAGCTTCAGTTTGAACACTGGCTTATCTACCCATGCACATGTAATTCTATTGAGCTTTTAAAGATTTAAAATATTTCTTAAAGCAGCTTGAGACAGATTTGTAAATATTTGAAGCAGTTGTAGAGGAGAGAAGGATTTTTTTTAAATACAGTCTAGTAAATGTGTACTCTCTCCTCCCCCAGACCTCATACCTATCTAGAAGGACAAAGTATTGGGGTGTGAGAAAGTTACCCTATCAGGCATATGGGTCAGTATTGGTAAGTTATATAAATATAGACAGTAGACCTGACTGTACTCATATAATAACTACTAGACAGTTACCCTATCAGGCATATGGGTCAGTATTTGTAAGTTATATAAATATAGACAGTAGACCTGACTGTACTCATATAATAACTACTAGACAGTTACCCTATCAGGCATATGGGTCAGTATTGGTAAGTTATATAAATATAGACAGTAGACCTGACTGTACTCATATAATAACTACTAGACAGTTACCCTATCAGGCATATGGGTCAGTATTGGTAAGTTATATAAATATAGACAGTAGACCTGACTGTACTCATAGAATAACTACTAGACAGTTACCCTATCAGGCATATGGGTCAGTATTGGTAAGTTATATAAATATAGACAGTAGACCTGACTGTACTCATAGAATAACTACTAGAAAGTTGAAACTTGTAGGGGCTGTTTTGTTGGAGGGTAAGCAACCCTGCTGAGAACTTAGAATGAGGCCTAGGGAACGTAGGTTCAGGAGCGGAGCCACCTGCTGTGCTGGGGTAAGGCTGTCCACCGTATGGTCGAACTCAGGGCCGCCAGTCTCTGGTCTAACTAGCTCTGCCCTATAAGTGGATGGCCACAGTTATGAGGGGTAATCTGTGTAGATCGTGTCTGGGACTCTGGGTACACGGTGGAATGATCCTAAGTAACCAGTTCTGTTCTCTTACCGCGTTTGCACCTTACTGAGGCTGCCCCTATTTACACTGAAAATCACCATACATTTCTGCATTTAGAGAAACATCGGACATAACTCTTTCCTTGCTGCTAGGCTTTAATAAATCCGTGTCTTGATACACATTTGTAGTACACCAGGAAGAGAAGCCAGTGCACAAACGTATCTAAGACATTATAATGAACATTACTGTTCCCAAACTTCAATAACTATTAGTTTTACATGATGATATATATAACTACTACTGTACAGAAATGTACCTCAGAATATAGCAGTGCACAGCATTAACCCGTACGTATGGATATCACTCTGCATATAATGCACCTAGATATTTACTGAATTACTGTACATAAAGAGATATAGATACTAGTAACTGCACATTATACTATTCACTGTGCAGGTGACGAATCGATGCATAGCTGAATTGGCTTGGCGCGCCGATGCTGCACCGCGTTTCCTCTTTAGCACTCTAGTCTGCATGTCGCTGGGTTGAGGATTTCCTTTTGTGGCTGATACTGGGCTATATGCAGGTGTCTTGTGTTTTGGAGTTCTTCCTCTCAGGTAGTTTAGATCCGCTGCGCCACCCTGGTCAGGACTCGATCGCAACATGCTGCTTTATTACAACCTCCTTATGCTGCCTGGATATCAGTGGGAGCCCCTCCAAAGCCAACCGGGGGCTAGTTGGCAACCAAAGGTGTAGTATTGTGGAGGTTTTTTTTAGGTTTTAAGCCTAGCTTTACAGGCTAGCTCCATCCCCCAACTGCTAGAAAGTTAATTTATCTGCCGCTCACTGCAGAGGCTGCAAAAAGTGCCACCCCTCCCCAATCTGCCGCCCTAGGCACGGGCCTTGTTGGCCTATGCAATAATACGCCCCTGTCCACAAGATAATGCACTCTCACCAAACTAATTTACCTTCCATGCTGCTATATTAGATTTAATAATTCTAATAAATTGTAAGTAGTCACTTGAATTGAGACAACAAATGGTAGTAAAGTTTTGAAGCAACCACTTGTTTGAGGTAGTGGCTCATAGCTGCTCCGAAATGTCATTATAATAAAGCTATTATTTGCTGCCTCAAGTCCATTGAGTGTTTACACTTTATTAGTGATAGATAGATAGATAGATAGATAGATAGATAGATAGATAGATAGATAGATAGTCCCTAATGCTAGCTACCCCCTACTAATTCAATTAAAGGGACAGTCTACACCAGAATTGTTATTGTTTTAAAAGATAGATAATCCCTTGTTTACCCATTCCCTAGTTTTGCATAACCAACACAGTTATATTTATATATATTTTACCTCTGTGATTATCTTGTATCTAAGCCTCTGCAGACTGCCCCTTTATTTGTTCTTTTGACAGACTTGCAGTTTAGCCAATCAGTGATGGCTCCCAGGTAACTTCACGTGCACAAGCACAGTGTTATCTATATGAAAAACATGAACTAACACACTCTAGTGGTGAAAAACCTGTTAAAATGCATTCTTAAGAGGCGGCCTTCAAGGTCTAAGAAATTAGCATATGAACCTCCTAAGTTAAGCTTTCAACTAAGAATACCAAGAGAACAAAGAAAATTGGTGATAAAAGTAAATTGGAAAATTGTTTAAAATTACATGCCGTATCTGAATCATGAAAGTTTTTTTTGGACTAGACTGTCCCTTTAAACAATTAATTTATCTCAAAATGCCCAACAATACCTCATATCATCCTCCTAATTCAAGGGACACAAAATCCAAAAATGTTCTCTTTCATGATTCAGATAGAGCATACAATTTTAAACAATTTTATAATTTACTTCTTTTTCAAAAAATAGTATCCTTTGTTAAAAAAGCATACCTAGGTAGGTGCAGGAGCTGGGAACAGGCTGCTGATTGTGGCTGCACATGCTCTTGTCATTGGATTAGCAATTGTGTTCATCTAGCTCCCAGCAGTGCATTGCTGCTTCTTCAATAAAGGATATCAAGAGAATTAAACACAATTGATAATAGAAGTAAATTGGAATATGGCTTAAAACTGTATGCTCTATCTGAACCATGAAAAAAAATGTTTAGGTTTAAGGTCTCTTTCATCCTGCCGTATCTATGGACCACTTAATGACCTACCCTTAGGATATCTGGATTATTAATTTTTATGCCAGATCATTAGTTAAAAATATTATATGGTGGCATGTTTAGCTGTACATATATTTTGTTAATTTTATAGTAAAATAAACATCACTCAAGGCTATAACGCTGAAGCAAAATATGCCGGAAGGTCAGGGGGTGTATACTCACAGCTGCTGCTTGGTGCACGCTTAGCGCAGTGGACTATATTAATCAACTCTCAAAGAGCAAGACAAAAACAAACAAAAGACAAAATAAAAAATTAAGAAAGAATTAAAGGATACAAAAAAGAAAGGGGTCATAGCACTCATTAAATATTTCACATCTTTTTTTAGCATAATTTAACATTTAAAATATGCTAATAAAGTTGTGAAATATTTAACAAGTTCTATGTCCCCTCTCTTTTTAAGGGTACTAATTTGTATCCTTTAATTCTTTCTTATTTTTTATTTTGGATATCTATATAAAAACACTATGCTTTATTGATAAATATGAAAACATTTACGGAGAGACTGATCATATGCGTTTCACGCTTTCACAGATTGCCTAATCATGATTAAGCTCTCTGTGGAAGCGCAAAACGCATAAGACCAGCCTCTCCACAGTAATATTTTTCAGAAAAACATACTGTTTGTAAATAGAGTTGTCTAGCTGTGGCTTTCTCTCTTTTATGACAAATGTATTGGTTTAAAATAATTAAAATAATCTTATCTGTTCTTTTTATGTTGCCTTTATGACAACAGAGATTACAGCACACATTTATCAAATCAGTTATTCAATTTAATATGTATTGTAGCATTTCTAAATAACTGGGTTATATGGAAATATGCTCAACCTGTGCAGCTGCACAATTTATCGTAAATAGATTAGCATCTTTCTGAAATTGCAATTTATAATACTTTTATTTTTATACTATGTTCAGTTCACAGCGTCCTGGCTGCACTGTGTATCTATATTTAAACATACCAAATATACATGAAACAAAGCAATGAAGACAAATTGAAATTATTAACTGTAGTGCAAATATTTAAAATTGGAATCTAAATTTAAAGGGACACTGAACCCAAATTTTTTCTTTTGCGATTCATATAGAGCATGCAATTTTAAGCAACTTTCCAATTCACTCCTATTATCAAATTTTCTTCATTCTCTTGGTATCTTTATTTGAAATGCAAGAATGTAAGTTTAGATGCCGGCCCATTTTTGGTGAATAACCTGGGTTATTCTTGCTGATTGGTGGCTAAATGCATCCACCAATAAAAAAGTGCTGTTCAGAGTACTAAACCAAAAAAGCAGCTTAGATGCCTTCTTTTTCAAATAAAGATAGCAAGTGATTGAAGAAAAATTGATAATAGGAGTAAATTAGAAAGTTGCTTAAAATTGCATGCTCTATCTGAATCACAAAATAAAAATTTTGGGTTCATTGTCCCTTTAACATTAGAAGAATGAACAGATATTTCAGTACGTAGACTGTTAATGAATGATGTAACCAATTTCAATGCCAAATTGTAAACTGTTATA
Organism: Bombina bombina; assembly: GCF_027579735.1. Lineage (NCBI taxonomy): Eukaryota > Metazoa > Chordata > Amphibia > Anura > Bombinatoridae > Bombina > Bombina bombina. The sequence goes on along the minus strand of NC_069501.1, from coordinate 1,108,191,584 downwards.
TATCTGTAATGAAGTGTATCTTTTTTGGCAAACTACACCAATAGAAGTTTATTTAGTGATTAGATAAGGGGAAAATTAAGCTAATTACTTCATTTCCTGTTCTGCCTGCCTTCACCACTTGCCAATAAAGCTGACATAAAATACCTTTTGAATTTCCCATAAAATAATCATGTTTCATTAAAAAAAAAAAAAAAAAACTGTGAAAATATACTTTCCTTATTTCGTTTACCCCAATTTTCTGGAATTTAAACCTAAATATTGTGGTTTAAAAAAAAAATCCACAGAATGATTTGCTTACTGTAGTAGCTCATTTACACCCCTAATTTTCCTCAGCGAGAGGTAAAATAATAAAGCTATTAAAAGTGTATCTTCAGGGACTAAAACAAATGCAAATTTTGCTTAAAAAATATGTTTAAATGTTTAAATATGTATTTTGTGTGTTGCTTCCAATGTGGTGTTTAATTGCTGATATATGTTATCCATATATAAAGAAAAGATGTTGTGTGTCGTTTTTCATTCAGCCTATTAGCCAGTGGCAGTTCTAAAAGGTACTTTGCACCCCCATTCTTTACTATAAAACCCTCCAAACCTCATTGGCTTTAGCTGCCCTGAATTTGCAAAGTAGTAACATGAAAGGTAAGGTTGAAAATAGACATGTGCACAGACAAAAAAAAATGTGTTTATTTTGTTTTTGGTCTTTTATTTTCATTTGATATTCATTAAAGGGACAGTAAACATTCAGAATAATGTTATATAATTCTGCACACAGTGCAGAATTATATAACATTATTTTATCTGTAACTTCAAAAATGAAAAGTCTTTCCATATTTTTAAGTGTAAAGTTGGACTCCGCTCCAGGATCTACTGAGCGGACCTTGGATATCCAAAGCGCTTTGGGGGCTTGCTGGCTAGTCACAGCATGCCCAGTCACGCTATTGGACTAAATGTAGCTCGCTCCCGCTCTGGTCCAACTTTATACTTAAAAATATGGAAAGACATTTCATTTTTGAAGTTACCGCTAAAATAATGTTATATAATTCAGCACCGTGTGCAGAATTATATAACATTTTTCTGAATGTTTACTGTCCCTTTAAGGATCCATGTATCCGCTGTTTCCTATGGGGAACTTTTTCAGTGCAGCAGAGGGTGCAGATGGACAGCAGCTTAAAATTAAATAAAGTTAAAGTAGTATCAAGTTCTACTGCTACAAGACAGGGCTGGCCAATAACTAAAGTGAAGCTTCCATACTTACTCAGGAATCAACCAACTAACATTGCTAAAGCTTTATCAAATAGTTAAATCTGAAATTATGAAGTATTTCCTGCTTAAATAATATGAACTTTTAAAACCTTTCCCATCTGTAGAAAAGCCTTTCCTGCCTTTAAATTAATGTTTCTAACCGCAAGAACAATTTAACTACATTTTGTTTTAATTGAGCCACTCTTCAACAAAAATGGAAAAAATTGTCTCTTAAAAAAAAACAAAACAAAAAAAACAAACGCACATATCTAGTTGCAAGAACACAAACACACGATCATTTAACTTTCACAGATCATGTTTAATCCCCGATTCTTTTTTAAAAAAAATCATCTTTATAAAAGGTTTTATAACAAAGTTTATAAATAGAAACATTAATAAACTGATAAATGCAAGGAATGGTCACATCAACACGTGTGGTTGTACTGTCTTATTGTAATCATGAAAATAGTGAGTTGAACATTGGTATAGCATATAGTAGGTAAGTCCAAAGACATAAATGTATCCCACACACTAATAGAGCATAGATTGGTGCATTCGGCAGTTTCGTTCACTGCCGAATGTGGAAGTAGGAGACTGCTTTTGGTATTCTGCTATTTTCTGAGCCGAATATCCTCTTGTGCAAGTGAAACACACAAAGCTCTACAAATCCAGATCTTAGTGTGTTTCACTTGCACAAGAGGATATTAGGCTCTGAAAAGAGTTGAAAACATCCTCTTACTTCGGCGGTGAGCGAAACTGAAGAATGCACATCTCTAATAGAGCATTTAAACAAAGATCAAAATCAATGCATCAGGCATATTTAAAAAAAATAAATGTAACAAGATAAAGAGAACTATTCAAAAAGGCAAGTAATTAAAGAGATATAAAATAGTGCTCGTTTAGAAAAAAAATGTTAAAGTAAACATAAATTAGACATTGTGTTAAAACAGCAAACAACTCACTTGTTTCCTTGCAAAATGAGCACTTAGAAATTCTCAGTGTAGCCACTGCCTTTAGTGAGATACGCGAGCTACCATTAGCTCCAGTACTGTCACATTATTTTTACTGCAATAGTCCTCTACTGGAGCTAGAGCAGGCATCTCCTACACTGTCAGAAAAAATGTGCAAAAATTGTACCTTTAGGGGTACAACAGCTTGTCACTGGGGCAGTACCCTCAAAGGTACACCCACTGTAGCCTTTAACATGGGTACAATTTGGTACCTGTGCAAATTGTACCTTTCAAAGGCAAATATGTACCTTTGGTGACTAGATTGGACCTCAGTGCTATGGTACCATATTGTACGCTTAAAAAATGGTGCAGATCTGTCCTTAAGGGTACTGCCCCAGTGACAAGCCCTTTGTACCTCATGATGGCACATTTGTACTCAACACAGCATATTTCAAATGCTGTTCCATTAAATTTATTATATAACATTCAAATATGCATTAATTTAATGTGGACTTTTTCAAACAGTATTACAATAGCCCCACTGTAGTTTTAAAAAAGTTTGGATACTGTAGCCATATAGCAAATCCAAAGACTGCTACAAAACCACCTGAAAGAACCAGGCTAAACAACCAGCTCCTAAAAGAGCTACTCAATGTGTTTTATATCACTCTGTACTAGACTCTAAAAACACCCCATTTAATTTACGGTAACATGCCACATAAAACATAAATATATAGAAAACATATAGAAAACAACATAATGATAGAATATAACTCTAACTAAAAGAAGGGGGATTCGGGGGAGGGATAAACGATAAAACTCACAACCACACATTGAATTGTCACAAAATATATGCAAATGAGTCTAATTCCCCAGTACACATTTTGGTGATGAACCTGCTACCAATAGATGGAGCTGTGTTACACATGTCACATTTCTCTTGTAAGGTATATCCAGTCCACGGATTCATCCTTCACTTGTGGGATATTCTCCTTCCCTACAGGAAGTGGCAAAGAGAGCACACAGCAGAGCTGTCCATATAGCTCCCCCTCTAGCTCCACCCCCCAGTCATTCTCTTTGCCGGCTCTAAGCACTAGGGTCTCTCTCTGGAGGGTAAAGTGAATGTGGTGTTAGAATTGTAGTTTTTATTATCTTCAATCAAAAGTTTGTTATTTTAAATGGTACCGGTTTGTACTATTTACTCTCTAGCAGAAAAGTGATGAAGATTTCTGCTGAGAGGAAAATGATTTTAGCATGTTGTAACTAAAATCCACTGCTGTTCCCACACAGGACTGAGGAGTACCAGAAAACTTCAGTTGGGGGGAACAGTTTGCAGGGGAACTGCAATAAGGTATGTTCAGTCATTTATTTCTAGACAAGACTGAGATAATGCTAGAAGAGACTGACAATATCCCCATGAGGGGAGGGTAAGCTACGTTCAGAGACTTAGTAAGGAATTGAATGCTTACATAACACTAATTCAGGGCAATCAATTGTTTTCTTAGGAAAAAAGAAACTTTGAAAGTCCTTTTGGGTTCTTTCTGGGGTTATTACCCACATGGCTATTTTTTATTCACTTTGGAGTGATTTTTTAGGCCTCATAGCTCTGGAGTAGAGTGGGAGGGACCTAATTTCTCGCCTCAGATGCGCAGTTAGAATTACATAGAAGTTCATGCTGCTTTACATGAAGGGTCCTGCTGCTGTTTGAGGGCCTAAAGGAAGCTATATTCCCCCAAATCTGATCCCTAAGGGGCAAGGTGCTGTAGTAATTTTAACCGGGTGTTGGCTTTAGGCTGCTCCGGTTTGGGCATTAAGGGGTTAATCCTTTTGCTACTAGGGGTGCAATCTTACTGAGGCTCTAGGTACATACTGTGATAATTTCAAAAGGATTACTGCATTTTTCACTGTTTTGCAAAATTGTGTGCCTTTTTTATCTCTTAAAGGCACAGTAACGTTTTTTCAAATTGTGTTTTTTATTTGATTAAAGTGATTTCCAAGCCTGTTTTTGTATACTACTAGTCTGTTAAACATGTCTGACACCAAGGAAAATCCTTGTTCAATGTGTTTAGAAGCCATGGTGGAACCCCCTCTCAGAATGTGTCCCACTTGTACTGATATGTCTATACACTTTAAAGATCATATTGTTGCACTTAAGAATGTGGCCCAAGATGATTCTCAGACTGAAGGTAACGAGGGTAGCCCGTCTGCCTCTCCCCAAGTGTCACAACCAGTTACGCCCGCTCAAGCGACGCCTAGTACCTCTAGTGCGTCTAACCCTTTTACATTACAAGACTTAGCGGCAGTCATGGATAATTCTCTTGCAGCTTTCTTATCTAAACTGCCCGTGTTACCTGCAAAGCGTGATAGCTCCGTTTTAAGAACAGATTATGAGCATTCTGACGCTTTGGTAGCTGTATCTGATATACCCTCACAACGCTCTGAAGTGGGAGCGAGGGATTTGATGTCTGAGGGAGAAGTCTCTGATTCAGGAAGGGTTCCTCCTCAGACAGATGCAGATACATTGGCTTTTAAATTTAAACTAGAACACCTCCGCGTTTTGCTCAGGGAGGTATTAGCTACTCTGGATGACTGCGACCCTTTGGTGGTCCCAGAGAAATTGTGTAAAATGGACAAGTACTTGGAGGTCCCTGTTTACACTGATGCGTTTCCGGTCCCTAAGAGGATTGCGGATATCGTTACTAGGGAGTGGGATAGACCAGGTGTCCCCTTTGTTCCCCCTCCTGTTTTTAAGAAAATGTTCCCCATATCTGACTCCATGCGGGACTCATGGCAGACAGTCCCTAAGGTAGAGGGGGCTGTTTCTTCACTTGCTAAACGCACAACCATACCAATTGAAGACAGTTGTGCTTTTAAAGACCCTGTGGATAAAAAATTAGAGGGTTTACTTAAGAAAATTTTTGTTCAACAAGGTTTTCTTCTCCAACCTATTGCCTGCATTATTCCTGTAACTACTGCAGCTGCTTTCTGGTTTGAGGCGCTGGAAGACTCGCTCCAGACGGAGACCTCATATGAGGAAATTATGGATAGAATTAAGGCTCTAAAGCTAGCTAATTCTTTTATCACTGACGCCGCTTTCCAAATAGCTAAGTTAGCGGCAAAAAATTCAGGTTTCGCCATTTTGGCGCGCAGGGGGCTATGGCTAAAGTCCTGGTTGGCCGATGTGTCGTCTAATTCCAAGCTTTTGAACATTCCTTTCAAAGGAAAGACTCTCTTCGGGCCTGAATTGAAAGAGATTATTTCAGAAATCACCGGGGGAAAAGGCCATGCTCTCCCTCAGGACAAGCCCTTTAAGACAAAGAACAAAGCTAATTTTCGTTCCTTTCGTAATTTCAGGAACGGCCCCGCTTCATTCTCTCTGGCTGCAAAGCAAGAGGGTAACGCTTCACAGCCCAAGGCAACCTGGAAACCTTACCAGGGCTGGAATAAGGGTAAACAGGCCAAAAAGCCTGCAGCTGCCACCAAGACAGCATGAAGGGGTAGCCCCCGATCCGGGACCGGGTCTAGTAGGGGGCAGACTCTCTCTCTTTGCTCAGGCCTGGGCAAGAGATGTACACTATCCCTGGGCATTAGAGATTGTATCCCAGGGATATCTTCTAGAATTCATGGACTCTCCTCCAAGGGGAAGGTTCCACATTTCTCGTCTGTCTACAGATCAGACAAAGAAAGAGGCGTTTTTACGCTGTGTAGAAGATCTACATACAATGAGAGTGATCCACCCAGTTCCAATTGCGGAACAAGGGCTGGGTTTTTACTCAAACCTGTTTGTGGTTCCCAAAAAAGAGGGAACTTTCAGACCCATCCTAGATCTAAAAATTCTAAACAGATTCCTCAGAGTCCCAACTTTCAAAATGGAGACCATTCGGACAATCTTACCAATGATCCAGGAAGGTCAATATATGACTACAGTGGATCTAAAGGATGCATACCTACACATTCCTATCCACAAAGATCATCACCAGTTTCTCAGGTTTGCTTTTCTGGACAAGCATTACCAGTTTGTGGCTCTTCCCTTCGGCTTAGCCACTGCTCCCAGAATTTTCACAAAGGTGCTAGGGTCCCTCCTGGCGGTCCTAAGACCGCGGGGCATAGCAGTGGCGTCTTACCTAGACGACATCTTAATTCAGGCGCCGTCTTTCCAAAGAGCCAAGTCTCACACAGAGATTGTATTGGCCTTTCTGAGGTCTCATGGGTGGAAGGTGAACATCAAAAAGAGTTCTCTTTCCCCTCTCACAAGGGTTCCCTTCCTAGGGACTCTAATAGACTCGGTAGAAATGAAAATATTTCTGACGGAGGTCAGAAAATTAAAACTCTTAACTACTTGCCGAGCTCTTCATTCCATTCCCCGGCCATCCGTAGCTCAGTGCATGGAGACAATCGGATTAATGGTAGCAGCAATGGACATAGTCCCTTTTGCTCGGATACACCTCAGACCACTGCAACTATGCATGCTCAAACAGTGGAATGGGGATTATGCAGATTTGTCTCCTCAAATTCAGTTGGACCAGGAGACCAGAGATTCTCTTCTGTGGTGGTTGTCTCAGGATCACCTGTCTCAGGGAATATGTTTCCGCAGGCCAGAGTGGATCATTGTAACGACCGACGCCAGTCTGTTAGGTTGGGGTGCAGTCTGGGACTCCCTGAAAGCTCAGGGCTTATTGTCTCGGGAGGAAACTCTTCTCCCGATAAACATTCTGGAACTGAGGGCGATATTCAACACTCTTCAGGCATGGCTTCAACTAACTGCGGCCAAATTCATAAGATTTCAGTCGGACAACATCACGACTGTAGCTTACGTCAATCATCAGGGGGGAACAAAGAGTTCCCTAGCGATGACGGAAGTAACCAAAATAATCAGATGGGCGGAGGCTCACTCCTGCCATCTCTCAGCAATTCACATCCCAGGAGTAGACAACTGGGAAGCGGATTGTCGTCAGACTTTTCACCCGGGGAGTGGGAACTCCACCGGAGGTATTTGCCCAGCTGACTCAGCTATGGGGCACCCCAGAGTTGGATCTGATGGCGTCCAGTCAGAACACCAAACTTCCTCTCTACGGGTCCAGGTCCCGGGATCCCAAGGCGGTATTGATAGATGCTCTAGCAGCGCCTTGGTCCTTCAATCTGGCTTATGTTTTTCCACCGTTTCCTCTTCTCCCTCGTCTGGTCACCAAAATCAAGCAGGAGAAGGCTTTGGTGTTTCTGATAGCGCCTGCGTGGCCACGCAGGACTTGGTATGCAGACCTAGTGGACATGTCATCTGTCCCACCATGGACATTGCCAATGAGGCAGGATCTTCTAATACAGGGTCCGTTCAAGCATCCAAATCTAATTTCTCTGCATCTGACTGCTTGGAGATTGAACGCTTAATTCTATCAAAGCGTGGTTTCTCTGAGTCAGTTATAGATACTCTGATTCAGGCTAGAAAGCCTGTCACCAGGAAAATCTACCATAAGATATGGCGGAAATATCTTTGTTGGTGCGAATCCAAGGGTTACTCATGGAGTAAGATTAGGATTCCCAGGATATTGTCTTTTCTCCAAGAAGGATTGGAGAAAGGATTGTCAGCTAGTTCCTTAAAAGGACAAATATCTGCTCTGTCTATCCTTTTACACAAACGTCTGGCAGAGGTACCAGACGTTCAAGTGTTTACTCAGGCTTTAGTCCGAATCAAGCCTGTTTATAATCCCGTGGCTCCGCCATGGAGTCTAAATCTAGTTCTTTCAGTTCTTCAGGGGGTTCCATAGATATTAAGTTGTTGTCTTGGAAAGTTTTGTTTTTGGTAGCTATCTCTTCTGCTCGAAGAGTCTCAGAATTATCTGCCTTGCAGTGTTATTCACCTTACCTGGTGTTCCACGCAGATAAGGTAGTTTTGCGTACCAAACCTGGTTTTGTTCCTAAAGTTGTTTCTAACAAGAATATTAACCAGGAAATAGTTGTTCGTTCTCTGTGTCCTAATCCTTCTTCGAAGAAGGAACGTCTGTTACACAATCTTGATGTAGTTTGTGCTTTAAAGTTCTATTTACAAGCAACTAAGGATTTCAGACAAACATCTTCCTTGTTTGTTATCTATTCTGGTAAGAGGAGAGGTCAGAAAGCGACTGCTACCTCTCTTTCCTTTTGGCTGAAAAGCATAATCCGTTTGGCCTATGAGACTGCTAGCCAGCAGCCTCCTGAAACTGTTACTGCTCATTCTACCAGAGCAGTGGCTTCCACATGGGCTTTTAAAAATGAGGCTTCTGTTGAACAGATTTGTAAGGCAGCGACTTGGTCTTCACTGCATACTTTTTCCAAATTTTACAAATTCAATACTTTTGCTTCTTCGGAGGCTATTTTTGGGAGAAAGGTTTTGCAAGCAGTGGTGCCTTCCGTTTAAGTTACCTGTCTTGTTCCCTCCCTTCATCCGTGTCCTAAAGCTTTGGTATTGGTATCCCACAAGTAAAGGATGAATCCGTGGACTGGATACACCTTACAAGAGAAAACAGAATTTATGCTTACCTGATAAATTACTTTCTCTTGTGGTGTATCCAGTCCACGGCCTGCCCTGGCAATTGAGTCAGGTAAAAAAATTTTGTTTCAACTACAGTCACCACTGCACCCTATGGTTTCTCCTTTTTCTTCCTAACCTTTGGTCAAATGACTGGGGGGTGGAGCTAGAGGGGGAGCTATATGGACAGCTTTGCTGTGTGCTCTCTTTGCCACTTCCTGAAGGGAAGGAGAATATCCCACAAGTAAAGGATGAATCCGTGGACTGGATACACCACAAGAGAAAGTAATTTATCAGGTAAGCATAAATTCTGTTTTTTTGCTTTGCCCGCTTCTTGCATATTACCAACAATGATTGAACATAATTATTTTGCTGTACAACATGTATGTTGCATTCATTTTGGGTGACTGACAGTTTTGTGAATATGAATAATTGAGCTGTACAAATGATATGGACTTGCAGGGTTTGACAGCCTTGAACCACCTATCCCCCTCAACCTTTTAGTCACACAAGTGATTGTACCTTTTGGGGGGGATTAAATGGTACAGACATGGACCCTTTGACAGTTGGCAACTTATTTGTACCTTATTTATCACAAAATGGTACATATTAGTTCCTTAAGGTGTAATTATGATCCATTGAGGGTACAACCACAGCAGTTGTACCCTAAGTGTTCAAGGACAGACCAAGCGCTTGGGGCAGTCCCTTAAGTCACTCTGCACAAAGGTGCTCTAGCTCACCTGATAAGGAATAGATATAAATAAACAAAGTGTAGAGCGCCAAAAAGGTGAATACAAGGTTTATAAGGGTTTACAAAGATAAAAATACCATAGGGTATATGTCCATACCATCTATGGATATATGCAATAAAAATAAAAAAAATAATAAATAATAAATAAAATTAAAAAAAATCTTATAAACCTTGTATTCACTTTTTGGCGCTCTACACTTTGTTTATTTATATCTAACCGTACCCTAAGTGTTCACAAATGGACCCCAACCGTACCCTTTTTTCTGACAGTGTAGCAATCACAAGAAAAAGCTCCTCCTATGCCTTCCTGTAGAGACTGCAGCCGCCTTGTGGGTCTGTGACATGAAGTAATTGACCCTGTACAAATCAAGTAAAAAATAAATAAAACAAGGTAAAATCCTGTTAAAAGTATGAATAATACATATTGCAATTGTTTGTATTAAGTGTAACCCATACTATGCTTTTTTGTTGCAACAATGAAAAAGTAAAATAACTAGAACTAAACACTGTCAAAAGCTAATTCACTGAGTACTCTTGTATACTATTGTGAGAAAAGAACAACTCTCCAGCACTTTAAAAGGGCTAGATTTATTAAAGCTGAGGTGTACAGGGGCGCGTATACGCGCCCCTGTACACCTCAGCTCGCCTGTAGCGGGGCGAAAATACCCGCATGTATTCGGCATTGCACACGAGCGCAATTTTGCGCTCGCGTGCAATTCCGCCCCCTGCCCGCGCACAGCCAATCACGCGCGGGCAGGAGCTGTCAATCTCCTCGGTCTGACTAGACCGAGGAGATTGAATTTCGCCACATTAGAGGTGGCGAAGAAGCTAAGGAAGCAGCGGTCTGGTGACCGCTGCTTGATAAATGACGGCGAGCAAGTTCTTGAGAGAACTTGCTGCCGTATGGGCTTAATAAATCTAGCCCTAAGTGGTAGGAAGTGGTAAAGCCTGATTTTTAATCCCAGCTTTTTAAAACCTTTTAAGTGAACTGACTGCAAAAAGCTCAATCTAACACAAACAATGATAACCCTGCATTCTATGCACCCTTACTCACATACTCAGTGCTATATAATATGACTGAGCTTTACAAATAAATGATGATAATAATGATGCAAAACACATCACAAAAGACACGTAATGGAATTAGATACTAAGAGGCCTAAAAAGGAATAGATAGAGGGCGCCACATAGTGCAGATCATATACAAATTGTTAAAGGCAGCAATAGGGACATAAGAATCCTACTCACAAAATGTGGAGCACAAAAGTGCAGTACTCGCAGTCCGGAACCACACGTCGTCCGGTAGACCACAGTATGAAGATGTCGCTAGTGGGGGTCCTCGTCTCACCAGGGAGAGTCCAGGGATACCATATATGGAGTAGATGACGTGGCTCAGTGTATCAGAGATCCAGCCGCAGGTCCAGAGACACTATATAAAGTGTCAAAAAATGGAAGTTTTGGCCAGAGCCAAAAATGATGATAGGCAGCAGATGGAGAATTTAAAAGGGATAAAAATGTATTAACAGTAAAAACAATAGCAACGTGTTTCTCAGTGTATCACACTGTTTCATCAGGCTATATGGCTATTTATTAAAGGTCTGTCGGACCTGATCCGACAGTGCGGATCAGGACCGACAGACATCGCTGAATGCGGAGAACGCTCTCCGTATTCAGCATTGCACCGGCAGCTCACAACGCCGCCCCTTGCAGACTAGCGGCCAATGGGCCGCCAGCAGGGAGGTGTCAATCAACCCGATCGTACTTGATCGGGTTGAATTGTGGTGATTCCTGACTCAGGGAGGTTGGGGGCTCTAGCAGGCGGACAGCCTGACAGGGTTATGGAGCAACGGTCTTTAGACCGCTGCTTCATAATTGCTGTTTCTGGCGAGTCTGAAGACTCGCCAGAATTATGGGCCCTCAAGCTCCATACGGAGCTTGATAAATGGGCCTCTAAGTGTCCCTTAGATTATTGGAAAGTTATTGCATGGTGGGAGAAACAGCTACTGAAGAGTTTTCCCAGTTTCTGCAATATACATTTCTCTGCCTCACAAGTAGAGGGTCTTGGATCATCCAGCAAAACATGGATCAAACAAGAGCAAATAAAAAAGGAACAAGAGGTAGAACATAAAGAGTACAAAGCACATGGGCCCCATTTATCAGTCCTTAAACAAGGCACTGTGCAGTAAAATTATTAACAATAATATAATCAATGTTTATCATAGTCAACACTGATCATGTCTGCATCAAGTTAAAACATTGTACAGTGATCTGTGGATAAATTGTACACCGCTGTAAAACTGGTTTGCCCTTGTTATAGTAGCTGCAAAGAAATGCATAGGAAATTGCTCCTTTATGTTTATTTTTGTTCTCAAGAACATGCCTATGTAAATGGGGTTAACCTGCAGAAATAGTAGACCTCTTAATCTTATCTATATCTCTTTACATCTTACTTAGGGCCCGATGATTAAAAACTTACATGGAAATAAATCATGTAAAATATTTGTGATTTTTTCTAGACATTATATTGTGATGTAGGAGCCTCTGCATAGCAAGACAAACAGCTCTCAAGCTAAAATTATTTGAAGGACCTCACAGTACTGACAAGACATCTTAGATACTTTCACCTTAACAGTGAGCATTAGATAATTGGGCCCTTAGAGTGAGCAATTGAAAAGGAAAATTGTATTACCTATCTCTTCCACCCCCCACTGAGAACTTGATTGCCGCTTTCTGCCTCTTGCTTACGTAGCTTTTCTAAAGAGAGTGGCTTTGATATTTGGTTAAAGCATATAAAACTGACAAAAGGGATATTGGTAGAATATATGTAAATATAACTAAGCAGTTCTTGTTTATTGTATGAATGAACTACATAGTGTTAGTAGTAGTTGTGTGCTATAAAACTGTACTTATAAATGTGATATATATAAACAATAGTTTGAAATATGTCAAGTAAGCATTCAGTTTATAGGCTGTACCAAAAAGAAATTTAAAAAAAATTGAAATAGGTATCCCAGTGAAAAGGAAACGGACTTGTGGAAATATAATTTCTAAGGTCAGTTGAGTGAACGTTCAGATGTCATTCTATCTGGCTTAAGGGGTGTACACGAGGGTCTCTTTGCCCCGGACACTATTTAACAGAAACCTTTGTTTGACAGGTAAACCATTCATTTGGGCTGTCAATTTTTTAAAGGGTTCTAAGAGGTGTAACTAGTTGATGTCCTATATAGGCACTCACAGGATAAATATAAAGACAAGCATCTGGTGTAGACTCCCACCATGCACTATATATATATATATATATATATATATATATATATATATATATATATATATTCCAGAATGAGATCACTTCACTTTGCACTCACAAGATAAATATAGACAACTCCATATGTCTGATGTGGAGTATAACTCCAACCATGCACTACTAGTTGGGTAAATGTCACTTTCAGTTCCTAGTATATCCAATTCTGTAGCACTTACTTAACTCACGCGGCCCCCATGCCCATGGAAGAGCAACACTTGGCCAATGCTACCCAGATACATTGAGCTTGATAGCCCTGCTTTAAAGGGATAGTCTAGTCAAAATTAAACTTTCATGATTCAGATAGAGCATGCAATTTAAAACAACTTTCTATTTTACTTTTATCATCAAATTTGCTTTGTTATTCTTTGTTTAAAGCTAAACCTAGTTAGGCTCATATGCCAAGTTTTAAGCCCTTGAAGGCTGTCTCAGTGTATTTTGACTGTTTTTTACAGCTAGACAGCTCTAGTATCCCTTCACATGTATATATTTTATTTTTAGTAGACAACCCAAAGTATTGATCTAGGCCCATTTTGGTATATTTCATGCCACCATTTCACCACCAAATGAGATTAAATAATAAAAAAAAAAAGTTAACTTTTTTACAAACTTTAGGTTTCTCACTGCAATTATTTACAAACAGTCTGTGCAATTGTGGCACAAATGGTTGTAACTGCTTCTCTTGGATCCCCTTTGTTCAGAAATAGCAGACATTTATGGCTTTGGCATTGATTTTTGGTACTTAGAAGGCCGCTAAATGCCGTTGTGCACCACACTTGTATTATGCCCAGCAGTTAATGGGTTAATTAGGTAGCTTGTAGGGTTAATTGTAGTGTTAGAGCCCCCAACCTCCCTGATCCTCCCCAAACAGCTCTCTGACCTTCCCCCCTCTACCTATTTGCCACCATCTTGGGTACTGGCAGCTGTCTGTCAGTACCCAGTTTGCTAAAAAAAAGAAAAAGTGTTTTTAATTTATGATTTTTTGTCAAAAAAGCCAATTTTCTGTAGTGTAGCCTACCCTCTCTCAGATCCCTTTCTTAATATTTATTAACCCCCCCCCCCTTTTCCTCTTCCTCCATCCCATCATCTTTAATGCATTATAATGTTAATGTACTAGCGAGCGTGCCCCCCCCCCAGCTCCCAACCACTTGCGTGCACCGGATATAGAGGATCAGTAAGTAATCCAGTGATGGGCCGCCCATCCGCCTCCCTGCTATGGCTCCCACCCACCAACGATCGGCACCATCTGCATTGGTGGGTAAAAAAAAGATATTGCAGTGATACCTCAATATAGAGGCATCACTGCAATACCTTGAAAGCGTCTGGAAGCGATCACGATCGATTCCACCGCTTGAAACCCATGAGGACGTACAGTTTTTGTAGGACGTACCCTATACGCCCTTGGTCGTTAAGGGGTTAAAAAAAATATGTTGCTGTATTTTTATCATTATCTTAGTTGTTTAAATATTGATGATATAAGTGTTTAGTTTCTATAAAGTACTCTAGATCCTAAAAAGTAATGTCTGCTGCCATATTTGAACTAGTTTTCTATTTGTCTCTGTCTTCTGCTGAGAGCAATCAGGGAAAGTCATATAAACCAGGCAATAAAGTAGAGTTTGTGTAAACAATGCTGTTAGGAATCTCACATAATCTTGTTTATATTAGTCGTTTTTTTTTTGTCTGTTTTATATGTGTTCCAAATTGTTTGCAGCAGGACAGTAAGATAAGCTTAAAACTTAAGTTTAGACATGGTGGTGGCCCCTACTCTATAGAAACTCAGTGAAATGTAAAAAATAAATAAATTCAGAGTTAAATTACAGAAAATGGGGACAAAATACATAGTAAAAGTATATTATAAAGTTTGTTTGTTTTTAATTACACATAAATAAACATTTTATATTAAAATCTCATACAGTTTAATATACTCATGATAATGTTTTAAGTAATATGATCACCTTTGTGGTTGATAATAATCTATATTTCTGGACTTTGTTCAGTTTTAGTGCAAACATTTTTTTCCCAAAATATACAAATCTGAGAGATAGCATGAATTTAATTGTCATATAATATATAGATAGAAAAAAGCATGGGTGGTTCAGAGCTATGTTAGCATCTGAATGCAGACATTTTGGAATATAATATAGGGTATTTAAAATGTATCACAATTTTGATTGGTTTTGTGTTTATTTATTTGTATCTTTTTGTTTTTAAAAGCACCTTCCTGAGCATAATAGAAAATACATTACTGATACTGAGCATAAATATATATTGCTTTTACTTTATGCCAAAAAAAGTGTTTTTAATTGTAAATACAAAAAGACCAGGGGCTTACAGAACTGAATGACCTGCCCACAAATCCTGCCCTTGGCCATCACCTGAAGTGTCTCCCTGGGGCTACCATAACAACAAAACAAACTTTATTTAGGTGTAACAAGAATGTGAGAAACAAAAAAAAGACTTATACCCAGAATTTCTTCATTTTTATTTTAGTTCCTATTTTTTTATGTAATGCATAAAAATGTAACTTTTTTTTTCTCACTGATACTTTTTACTTTGTTACCCACTTCTTTATTTTATGTGATTATTAATACTTTACAGAAAAGAGAATGGCCATGTAATTGTTAGGAATAAATTCAGTAAATTTAAACTACCACGCTTCCTATGATGCCACATTTTGCTACAGTGTCACCTATTTGCCAGCTGTCTAGATTATCAGGTGGTTTTTGGCCTCCTGTCCCATGGTATAATTGTATAAGTTGTTGGTCTTATATACATGTATTTGTATATTGTAGCCTCTGAGTCTCTTGCACTCTAAATAGGAGAATAAAAAATAAAATATATCATTTGGTGATCTGGCATCTGTAAATCCCCTGTGTTATACAGATTATAGAGAGTAATATAATATTTGATATGTTTGCATATTGTGTGCAATTTGCAGTGGCTGTTTTGGGCCCAAGGGGAGTGGGCAGAGCTTTGAAAACTATAAATGTGAGTAGTCGAAACTCACATGACCTGAAGTTGGTAGTAGTTCTGTCAATAAGCCAGTGTGCAATCAATCTACTGGGAGCTAGCTGTTGGCTACACACATATGCCTCGTCATTGGCTTGCCAAGTGTATTCAATTAGCCCCCAGTAGTGCATTGCTGCTTTGGAGATGCCTTTCTCTATGCATTTAACTTCTTTGCAGGGGTTAAAGTCAGCTTCAGAGTAGTAGTGCACTTCTGAGAGCTAGCTGAACACAGCTGCTGAACCAATGGCATATGTTTGAATCCACCAATCACCAGCTAGCGCACATAGTGCATTGCTGCTTCTGACCCTACCTAGGTATGCTTTTCAGCAAATGATACCAAGAGAACAAAGTGTGATAATAGAAGTAAACCTAAAAAGTATATTATAATGAAAGTTTTTATGTTAACATTCTTGTCCCTTATTTTACAATGCACACAGACATGAACATTTTTTTAGCATAAAAACTAAAATAAACAGCTTTTACTTCATGAGAAAATATTTGCACGTTTTAATATTGTTCTTTCTTGTGCACGATAGTTTTTTTTAGTTAACTGCCCAGATGTATCATTCTGCCTATCATTACAAATCTGTCTGCAACAGCAGCAAGGAGACTGATCTGATAACATTACAGACAACTGAAATCAGCACATTGTGTTTTAATTGGTGAATCATGTTTGATTCATAGAGCAAACTTTCCTATCTCTCTGGGTTTTATTATCCATGTAATTCTCAATATATGAACAATAGGTAGAGACACAGAGGGCTTGATTACAAGTGGAGCACATTCCATAGCACAGGGTGTGTTATATTTTGCAGGACCTTGCACAAAGAATGACAGAAAATCTGGTGCATCTTAACATGGCTGAACATTTAGAGCGCCATATACTATTAAAGGAACAGTAAATGTTATTGTTTGTATTAATATACTTATTACCTCTGTGACTACCTTGTATCTATGCCTTTGCAGACTGCCCCTTATTTCAGTTTTTTTCACAGGCTTGCATTTTAGCCAATCAGTGCCCTCTCATAAGCAACTCCACAGGCGTGAGCACAATGTTATCTATATGGCACACATGGGGCCTATTTATCATGATGTGAGCAGACATGATCCGATATTGCGGATCATGTCCGCTGCACATCGATAAATGCCGACAGCATACGCTATCCGCATTTATCATTGCACCAGCAGTTCTAGTGAACTGCTGGTGCAATACCGCCCCCTGCAGATTTGCGGCCAATCGACCGCTAGCAGGGGGTGTCAATCAACCCGATCGCATTGGATCGGGTTGATTTTCGGCAATGTCAGTCCGCCGCCTCAGAGCAGGCGGACAGGTTATGGAGCAGCGGTCTTTAGACCGCTGCTTCATAACTTGTGTTTCTGGCGAGCCTGAAGGCTCACCAGAAACACCGGGCATCAAGCTCCATACGGAGCTTGATAAATATGCCCCATGAACTAACGCCCATGCATTCAGATAAGAGGCGGCCTGCAAGGGCTTAGAAATTAGTATATGAGCCTACCTAGGTTTAGCTTTCAGCTAAAAAGCAAAAGCAGAAAGAGAGCGCCTCATGGTGTGAATAACTCTAAACAAATTATAGCACAGTGCAATGGTGTCCGGTGGAATGGTACTCACAAGGAAGGTGGCACTTTTAATCAAAAAAGTGCAGACAAGCAGGCTGACATTTAAACAGCAGTCAGTACGCTTTCAGCTAAGAATACCAAGAGAACAAAGCAAATTTGATGATACAAGTAAATTAAAATGTTGTTTAAAATTACATGCTCTATCTGAATTGTGAAAGTTTAATTTGGACTTTATTGTCCCTTTAGTGGATAACTCAGGGTGCACTATTAGTACGCTCATTGTGCTTGTATTACAAGTAGGGTTGCCACCTCGGCCATGTTCTCCTGGACACTTATGAGATTTGCATACTGCAGGGTAAGCAGGGAACATCACATGAAAAGTGCTGATGAACAGCACAATACAAGTTCCTCCCTGCACACCCTACAGCATGTGTAACTCTAAATTGTCCAGGAAAACATGGCCGAGGTGGCATCCCCACCTTTTCAGAATGCATTTTAACAGTTTTTCACCACTAGAGGGTGTTAGTTCATGTGTTTCATATAGATAACACTGTGCTCATGCACGTGAAGTTATCTGGGAGCAGGCACTGATTGGCTAAACTGCAAGTCTGTCAAAAGAACTGAAATAAAGGGGCAGTTTGCAGAGGCTTAGATACAAGATAATCACAGATTGAAAGTATATTAATATAACTGTGTTGGTTATGCAAAACTGGGGAATGGGTAATAAAGGGATTATCTATATTTTAAAACAATAAATATTCTGGTGTAGACTGTCCCTTTAACACCCAATCACTAATATTTTTGCACTGCACTTCTAATCTAGACCATAGATGGGAACTTCAGCACTTGCAAAGTTTTTTCTTTTCTTTTTAGTTTGTCTTTTCTAACAGGAAGTTGATGAGATGATGTTCACTGAATTGTGCAACAATTGAGAACAGGTTTCACCCTGCAATAGCTGTCACTTATATCCGGGTCTGGCTTTTGTGGAACTAGGTTGAACACGGTAGAATGCCATTGCATATAATGACATTTTATATT
This sequence comes from Bombina bombina, assembly GCF_027579735.1. Classification (NCBI taxonomy): domain Eukaryota; kingdom Metazoa; phylum Chordata; class Amphibia; order Anura; family Bombinatoridae; genus Bombina; species Bombina bombina. Next base: position 1,108,173,216 of record NC_069501.1, on the reverse strand, counting down.
TGGCAGGCATTACCTGAATTCTGAGGTGCAAAATCTAGTTAGACAGCAGCTAAAACGTATAATTAAAACAAGTTTTCCAGCTCAGACTGGTCTGTTTAGGGATTTATGCTGCAGTGATCGCTCTTAGATATGTTAATGGCCATTCAGGAATTTAACACTTTATTGTCTGTCAACATATAGTAATGAATATGTGAATGTGACATTCTCTATACTTGGAGGGTTAAATTAAGTTGAAAACAAAAGGGTCATTAGAGTCACATTTTTATGGGGGTTATTTACCCTCATTATAACATATACATTAAAGGTTTTTTGTTTTACAAAAAACAACAAAAACATTTATTTAGAAATGTAGTCTTGAATAACTTTTTTTTTTTTTTTAAAGATCCCTTTCCCCCAAGCCCCAATTTCTGAAGATACAAAAACTGTTATGCCATAAGATTTGGCCTTTCACTGAGTATTCACATAAAACCTTTATTACTTTATACTGCTGTACAATTAAGTCTTTCCAGTTTTGTTCCACTTTTATGGAGTCACATAATAGTCTTTGGCTGGTCAGTTGAAACTATTTTTGTAAATGGATTACCTGTTCCACAATCAATTCAACAATTGACTAAACTTTCATTCCTCAAGGGCCGCAAAGGAGTTACTAAAATCTCTAGTTGAGCTCAGGTGAGATAATGAAGGTGTCTGAACCTGATGATCTCACTTATGATCAAGCACAGAGGATTAAAATCTAACTTAATTTTATATCTGAAAAAAGCTTATTTACATGTCCCACATTAACTGAAAGTATCAATATTAAGGGACATATTAAAGTAAAATGATTGGAAACCACATCATTTTATTACCCTAAAAATACATCTAGTGTTTGTTTGTGCAGATGTGTCAGTGTGTGTGTAAAATATGTAAATAAAAAAATAAAAAAACACCAATAATGCATTATTTGTCTATATTTAAAGGGACAGTATACTGTAAAATAGTTTTTCCCTTGTGTTTCCAATTACTTTTTTTACCAGCTGCAGAGTATAAAATGTATGCGATTTGCTTTTTTAAGACTTATTTGTGTATATGAATTAGCTTGATTTTGTGTTTTGAGGCCACAACCTAATAAAATGGGTGGAGCTTGTAGGTATAATCAGATCTAATTACTTTATCACATTGTGTACATATACCTGCTTCTTTATCTTATATCTGTTCGTAAACCAATTACCAATACTTGGAGAGAACAATGGAAAATTAACATTTTATTACCTTATCTCTTCTATAACCCACTGGGAGTGTAATTTCTTCTACTGACTGTGTTAACACAGCTTGGCCTCGAGGCCAAAAAACTTTCAGGATGGGTGGGGATACCACAGGCTAAATAAAAAAATCAAATGCCAATATAAGGGAAATGGAAATACCTGTAAACAATTTAATATGAAGAGAAAAATTTTGAGTAAACTGTCCCTTTAACCCTCTCCTGCCAGTACTTATTTGTTACATCGTGATTTCAATGATGGGATTGGGTCGGGGGTGCCTATGACGCTAGGCACGCCGTCCAGCCTGTGATCCCAGTTAAGAAGCCGTTATGGCTTCAGTGCAGCAGAATGGCTAGGACGTTCCATGCCGTCCTAACGGTGCTAAAGCCCAGCGTGGTTAGGGCATCATGGAACGTCCTAACGGCGGGAAGGGGTTAAGCGGATTTTGACATGTGTAAACAAAACATTTAAGTTCAATTTTCCTTTAAAGGGACACTAAATACATTTAATGCACCTCCCTCTAATCATGCGTGCTGCCATTATGTAACCTAGGTTAAACTTAGGGTTGCCACCTCGGCCATGTTTTCCTGGACACTTATGAGTTACAAATGCTACAGGGTGTGCAGGGAGGATCATGGATAGTGCCCCTGGACAGCAGTATCCATGTTCCTCCCTGCACATCCTGCAGCATGTGTAACTCATAAGTGTCCAGGAAAACATGGGCAAGGTGGCAACCCTACTTACACTGCACATATGCAGTAAATCTCCTTCAGATACCTGCAAACACATCATTAATGGAAAGCAGTGAAAGCTAGATTTCAACATGGCAGCACCAATGACTAGAGAGAGGTGGGAAATAACCTCAATAATATACTCATAAAATGTATTTAGTGTTTAATGTCCCTTTAAGATATTGATGCAATGGCTGAAAACAGCTAACGAAGACCTAGAAAAAGTAATGACTGTGAAACTTAAAATTCCAATGTTATCATTTCTCCCCAGTCATTCTGTTCATAAATCAAACTCACTCTGCCTCTCCCAATGGAATTAATTATATTTCAAATAGTCACAAGGAGACAGCCAGGGAAACAAAACGGTTTATGCTCTGGATATTTTGGATATTTGAACCACTGAGTTTATTTAGCGACTTACACACCTGACATACAAATGGTTTTGGGGAAGTCCAATGCAAGAAGGCAAACATACCTGTAGTTTCATATTGGATCTCATACACATCAACAATTCAAACAAATAAGTGAAGAAAAGAAAAATCCCTGATTGGCACATTCCCTAATAAATTTACATGGCATTGTCAATCAAAGATCAGCCACTTGTTATCCTTAAAGAGACATGAAACCCAGAAATGTTCTTTCATGATTTAGATAGAGCTTGCCTTGCGATTTTTAACAACTTTGCAGTTTACTTCTGTTATCAATTTTTTTGTATCATTTGTTGAAAAGAATGGATGCTCACTCAGCAGTGTGCACGTGTCTGTTGCACTATATGGCAACAGTTTTGTAATAATGTTATACCTTTCCAGGAGCACTAGATGGCTGCCATATAGTGCTCAAGACATGCACATTACCTACCTAGCTATCTCTTCAACAAAGAATATGATGAGAGCAAAGCAAATTTGATCATTGATATATATTGGAAATGTATTAGCTACTGTATGCTCTGTTTGAATCACAAAATATATTTTTTGGGTATCCTGTCCCTTTTGTAGAAAACAAAATGCACAAATTAAAAATAATTAGTATGCACTGTAAAATACCATTTAGGATAATGTACTAGTTATTATTTATCTCACTTTAAAAAGATTATTTAAATAGCACGGTTGCATTATTTAGAATTTATTGGTGTTCTCCCTGTAACAAATAAAATGTGTTTGCCATACATTCATTTAAAAACATTTTAAACATCAGCCCACTGTAATAATACACATTTTCATTTAATAGGGATATTCAACTCAGAATTTCATTTCTCTTGTTAAAGGTACACTAAAGAAAAAAAATAAAACTTTTATGATTCAGGCACAGCTTGCAGTTTTAAGAGATTTTTAAATTATCTTATATTAGCACAATTTTAATATGCATTGGCTACTACTGAGCATGTGCAAGAGTTCACAGTGCATATATATATATATATATATATATATATGAGTCTGTGATTGGCTGGTGTCTGTTACATGATACAGGGGTATCAGGAGAGAGACGCACTCCTGAGATAGAACAAAAGCTAGAATAACTTCCATGCCTGTTCATTTCCATTGCAACTCTTTAAGCACACTATTCATTTTTACAAAGAAAAAATATCCTGTAGCATATCAGTCTGACCCTGCCCAATGACAGTCCAGCGCCGAAATACCAGGCAATTCATCTCTGAACAAAAGAAACAACAACCCCAGACGATCATTTCAGCCTTCTGTAGGCTTCATCAGTTAGGTGCAGTTGTATCTCTCTAAGGGCATGTGTGCAAGGAGTCCACGTCTGGTTTCCCCCATTACTCTTAGGGAGACCCAAGAGTAATTTGCATAAATATCAGAAGAGAGAGAGACGCACTCCTGAGATAGAACAAAAACTAGAATAACTTCCATGCCTGTGGACTCCTTGCACATATGCTCTAGAGAGAGGCAACTGCACCTCACTGATGAGGCCCAAAGAAGGCCGAAACGTACATCTGGGGTTTGTGGTTTTCTCTTGTTCAGAGATGAATTGCCTGGCATTTCGGCGCTGGACTGTCATTGGCAGGGTCAGACTGATATGCTACAGGATATTTTTCTCTGTGAAAGGCATAATGTGCTAAAAGAGACTGCACCCTGAGTGGCACTGGCCTTGTGGACAAGCACTGAATTTTTTCTAGCTTTTTTTCTGTCTCAGTTGAGTGCGTCTCTCTATTTTCTTGTTTTTATGTAAATTACTCTTGGGTCTCCCTAAGAGGTAAAAGGGGAAACCAGACCTGGACTCCTTGCACATATGCCCTAGAGAGATGCAACTGCACCTCACTGACGAGGCCCAAAGGAGGCCGAAACGTATGTCTGGGGTTTGTTGTTTTCTCTTGTTCAGAGATGAATTGCCTGGTAGTTTGGCGCTGGACTGTCATTGGGCAGGGTCAGACTGATATGCTAAAGGATAATTTTTCTCTGTGAAAGGCATAATGTGCTAAAATTGACTGCACCCTGAGTGGCACTGGCCTTGTGGACAAGCACGGAAGTTTTTCTAGCTTTTGTTTCGTCTCAGTTGAGTGCGTCTCTCTATTTTCTTGTATACATGATACAGGGGGTCAGTAAATTGAAGTAAATTTTGAAATTTGTCTGAAAAAATGTACTGCTCATTTAAACTTCAGTGTTATTGTGCTGTATTTTTATTATGAACTTTTTGGTTATGCAATTCTGCTGTATTAAATGGTCCTTTATCAAACATACACAGTGAAACAACTTTTCAATGCACCTTTATGATTTATTTGACCTGTTTTTCATTTAAAGGGACATGAAACACAAATTTACTTCTATTATCTAATTTGCTTCTTTCTCTTGCTATCCTTTACTAAAAAGCATATCCAGATAGTCTCATTAGCTGCTGATTGGTGGCTGCACATAGATGCTGTGTGTGATTGGCTCACCCTTGTGCATTGCTATTTCTTCAACAAAGGATATCTAAAGAATGAAGAAAATGAGGTAATAGAAGTAAACTGAAGTAATGTTGTTTAAAATTGCTTTCTCTTTTTGAGTCATAATAGAAAATTTTGGGGTTTAATGTCCCTTTAATTTATAACTGAAATTGTGTTTTTCCAGCTCCCTTTCACTGCTAAGCCTTTTCACATCCCTGTGCTAAGCTGATTTTGAGCTTTTTTTGCTGGTTATTGTAAGTGACCCTCACAAATGAATATATCTTTTTGTTCTATTTATATTTTATTGCAGGTAAGAAGACTATAACAAATAAATGTAAAAAAAAATCTTATGATTTAACATTGAAAATATCACTGCTGCTACTGTGATCGCCTTACTAAATTGTTATTAATGGTATTAAATGCTTTTGGGGATTGTAATACAACTTGTGCCATAATAGAAATAAAAGCACTTTTTTGCCAGGTGATTGCTTGTGACCACTGTGTATGTATTTTTCTTTTAAAGGGGCCTGTCCACTATAAAATAATCTTTTTTTTGGCTCTATAAAAATGTTTGATCTTTTATTGTATGTCCCTAAAACTACAGTTAACTGTAAAACGTCATCTTTTTACTTTTAAAGCTTTATTTATTTATTTATTTATTGGAGGATTTTCAAGACCCCTGCCATTTGAAAGAGCAGGTGATTCTCGTTCAAATAAGGGGTCGTGTTTGTCTTTAGCTTAAAATTGAGCTGAGATTGAGGGGTTTGAATCACCTCTTTCCACCCAGCTCCCTTACCAGCTAAAGTGGCACTGCCCCTTGTGACATCATCAAGCGGGGACATCCCCAGCACCCCCATTCATAGCTTGGGAGTACTGCTGACTAGGCTAAGAACAATTCCTGGTCTGTAGTGCGGGGGATCATAAAAACAGCTTCTTTTCTGTGATCCCCCATCATGCGCACACCGGCCGAAATGCTTCGTCATGTGCTTTGAAGCAGTTAAAGACGCTAGGGTACATTCTGTGGCATTCAGAACAGTGACAACCCTCCATGCTACACTATATTGCTTGATCAGTGCAGCAGGTCATTTATATCTGTCCCTAATTGGCCACAGCAAAGGAGATAAGCTAAACCTACTCAAGAGGCGTGTGAACCATAAAACAAAACAAATTATGTTAGCAAAATGATTACCAAATATTTTAAAACGTATTTGAAATCAGCAGCTATTTCCCAAGATAAGGTTGCCAGTTCAGCCATGTTTGCATGAAAATGTATGATTTACACATGCTAGTGCATTGCTGCTCCCGAGCCTACGTAGGTATGCTTTTCAACAAAGGATAGCAGGAAAATAAAGCAAACTAGAAAATAAAAGTCAGTTGGAAAGTTGTAAAAAAAAATCACATGCTCTATCTGAATCATGAAAGGTTCATTTTGATTTTATTGTTTTTTTGTTTCTAAGCCAATAGAGAATTTATGAATTCAGAACGCTGAGCATAAGGGTAGGTGGCAAAACCTAACTACATCTGTGGAATGCCCACAGGTACCACCTCAACCCACCTTCTGTTCTATACAAAGAGATGACTTTACCATAACAAAATGCAAACATTTGCATAAACCATTTTACAATTGTTTCCTAAGTGTTGCTGTTGTGATTACTGTTTTTCCATACTGCTAACAATTCCAGAATGATGTGCATAATATTATGCCCCATAACCAAACATTCACCAAATCCTGCCTTTTTCATCTTTGCAACATCTGTAGAATTCACTCTTTTCTTACGCAGACCACAACCAATATATGAATTTGCTCACTTATCCTGTCTTGTATTGATTACCCTACACTGAGTCCCTATACCTTACCAAGTCTCTATGGATCTATTTATATCACATTATCTCCCCTTTTGAAAGCTTTAACCCCTTAAGGACCAGCGACGTACCCTGTATGTCACTGGTCTTTTTTTGGGACTTGATTGTTTCATAGCGCGGTCTTGCCACCAGCGTTGAGACTGCTCTATTCCACAAAGCCTGCTGGAGGGAGGGCATTAATAGCGTGTTCTTGCTAGACTAATGCTATTATGTCCTGAAAAAAACCTTAACGACCAGTGACATACAGGGTACATTGTGGTCATTAAGGGGTTAAAGGGACACTGTACACTAGATTAGTACTGTATTTGTATAAATGTTTTGTAGATGATCCATTTATATAGCCCATCAGAGAGTGTTTTTGTAACAATGTATAGTTTTGCTAATTTTAATGACATTGTGCTGATTTTCAGACAACGAACCAAGCCCCAAAGTATCAGATGTAGACCCAGGTCTACAGACTCCTTTGTAATGTGTCTTTTTATATGCAGGGGAGGGGGGGATGTCTGCTCTTCTGCTTTTCCAGCCCCTTTTAGTGGCCTTCCCAGCCTAACCTCATCCTGAGTGCAAAACTAAAAGCTTCTAAGTAAGTTTTTAAAAGTTTTAATACTGGATTTTTAGATCAGTATCTGTGCATATTCTTCTTTATAGTAGTGTATATTACATGCAGTTATATGAAAATTGGTATACACTGTCCCTTTAAGCTTGCTTTGAAAGTCCAAGAAAGTCATTAAAATGTTAGCTAGACAAATGCCTATTTTAATGTGCTAAAATTTATTGCCACCTCTGCTAGGTGTAAAGGGCCAAAATGTCCTTACAACCTGTATTTAAAAATGTGAAATACTTTTAAGACATGTAAAACACATATATATTTAATAAATCCTGAAAGTTGGATTGAGTTTTACTGTAAGAATAGCTCTCCTTTATGGGTGATGCAAACAACCATGAACATTTTCACTGAGGTCTTAAGTATTTTATGATTTCACATAACTAATTTCAATGTTAAAATTGCATCTGAATCTCTTGGTTTTAATTTTTTTTTTTTTAGGCGAATATAACTATTTAACGATCTGTTAAAATACCTTGTCTCATTTGTTAGACAGTTAAAAAAAACAGGGGACCATAGAAAACACATATTACAGATCTATTAAATGATTTTTACTAAGTGCAGCCCTATACCAGGTTGTTTATCATAAGCCCCTCTCTCTTTAAAGGGACAGTAAAACACCTTGTAATTACAAGACATTTGTTATTTTGCTGTAATAGGAGAGGGGGTGAAAGAGCATAAGAGAGGGAGAGAGAGAGCAAAAGAGAGGGGGGGAGAGAGAGAGCAAAAGAGGGGGGAGAGAGAGAGCAAAAGAGGGGGGGGGGGGAGACAGCAAAGTCATAAAGTTAGTAAAAAATTATATATTTTTTGTTGCTGTTAGCTAAAACCAATTAGGGAAATATATGTAGTAAGGTTAGCCTTGAGAATTCAGCATGGTGCATTTCCAGTTCTGAGAAATATAAAATTCTCGATTTTTAGAGCTAAATTGACATAAAAATCACATGAGAGCACAGAATATGAAAAATAAAGTATATGTTTATAAAAAAAAAAATGTAAATAATTCACGTTTTCACACTAAACAATAAAGAAATGCATTCAGCAGTTTTGTTCACTGCTGAATGCAGAAGTAGGAGGGTATTTTATCTATTCGGCTCTTTTCGGAGCCGACTATCCTCTTGTTCAAGTGAAACACGCAAAGATCTGATTTTGCACAAGAGGATATTCGGCTCTGAATGGAACTGCCAAATGCACATCTCTACTAAACAATCACTTTAAAGGGACCTTAAACACTTTGAGTTGGTAATATAAAATGATAAATCGTATAAATAAAAAAAAACTTTGCAATATACTTTCATTGTTTATTTTGTACCCTTTACCTGTAATTTCATTCCGACAGTCATGTGCTTTCCAGTTCCTGTTAGAAATGGAAGTACAGAACACTGTTGTATTCCACACAGCCATTGGCTGCACACGCTAGTGACCTATTTATAACTGTCCCTAATTGAAAATTTAAAAAAATACATCTACAGGTTTTTCTCAGGCTAATCTTTTCTTTGACGCCCTCTACTGGGCATGAGTAAAACAGTGATTTCCTGTTAGCCTCTGCTGGTGCTCTGTAGAGGAGTGTGCAAGGTGGTTTAAAGCATTCGACATCAATTAAATATATAAATTCAAAAGATAAAAATCATAAATGTAATGGTTGTGATTCCTTTTAACTGCCTTTCAGTGGAGGTGGCATTTAGCAAAATATATTTGAGTGTGGGAGGTGTTATGTATGTGTATATATATATATATATATGTAGTCCAAATAAGAATTGCACTCCTTGTCAACTGCGTTGCATCTGCCAGGGTGCATATGTCAGAACAAATTCAAAGATCCAAAAAAGACAGCACTCACTGGACTTGAAAGTAAAAATTAACTTTTAATGATCCAAAGTTAAAAATGGAGGATATGCCTATCCCCCATTTTTAACTTTGGATCATTAAAAGTTAAAATTTTACTTTCAAGTCCAGTGAGTGCTGTCTTTTTTGGATCTGTATATATATATATATATATACACACACACACACATACATACATACATACATACACACACACATACATACATACATACACACACACATACATACATACATACACACACACATACATACACACACAGTATCTCACAAAAGTGAGTACACCCCTCACATTTTTGTAAATATTTTATTATATCTTTTCATGTGACAACACTGAAGAAATTACACTTTGCTACAATGTAAAGTAGCGAGTGTACAGCCTGTATAACAGTGTAAATTTGCTGTCCCCTCAAAATAACTCAACACACAGCCATTAATGTCTAAACTCTTAGAAACACAAGTGAGTACATCCCTAAGTGGAAATGTCCAAATTGGGCCCAATTAGCCATTTTCCCTCCCCGATGTCATGTGACTCGTTAGTGTTACAAGGTCTCACGTGTGAATGGGGAGCAGGTGTGTAAAATTTGGTGTTATCGCTCTCACACTCACTGGAAGTTCAACATGGCACCTCATGGCAAAGAACTCTCTGACTGAAAAAAAGAATTGTTGCTCTACATAAAGATGGCCTAGGCTATAAGAAGATTGTCAAGACCCTGAAACTGAGTTGCAGCACAGTGGGCAAGATCATACAGCGGTTTCACAGGACAGGTTCCACTCAGAACAGGCCTCGTCATGGTCGACCAAAGAAGTTAAGTGCAAGTGTTCAGCGTCATATCCAGAGGATTTCTTTGGGAAATAGCATTTCTGCAGAGGTTGAAGGCGTGGGGGGTCAGCCTGTCAGTGCTCAGACCACATGCCGCACACTGCATCAAATTGGTCTGCATGGCTGTCATCTCAGAAGGAAGCCTCTTCTAAAGATGATGCACAATAAAGCCTGCAAACAGTTTGCTAAAGACGAGCAAACTAAGGACATGGATTACTGGAACCATGTCCTGTGGTCCAATGAGACTAAGATAAACTTATTTGTTCAGATGGTGTCAAGCGTGTGTGGCGGCAACCAGGTGAGGAGTACAAAGACAAGTGTGTCTTGCCTACAGTCAAGCATGGTGGTGGGTGTGTCATGGTCTGGGCCTGCATGAGTGCTGCCGGCACTGGGGAGCTACAGTTCATTGAGGGAACCTTGAATGCCAACATGTACTGTGACATACTGAAGCAGAGCATGATCTCCTCCCTTCGGAGACTGGGCCGCAGGGCAGTATTCCAACATGATAACGATCCCAAACACACCTCCAAGATGACTACTGCCTTGCTAAAGAAGCTGCAGGGTAAAGGTGATGGGCTGGCCATGTCTACAGACCTAAACCCTATTGAGCATCTGTGGGGCATCCTCAAACGGAATGTGGGGGAGCACAAGGTCTCTAACATCCACCAGCTCTGTGATGTTGTCATGGAGGAGTGGAAGAGGACTCCAGTGGCAACCTGTGAAGCTCTGGTGAACTCCATGCCCAAGAGGGTTAAGGCAGTGCTGGAAAAATAATGGTGGCCACACAAAATATTGACACTTTGGACCCAATTTGGACATTTCCACTTAGGGGTGTACTCACTTTTGTTGCCAACAATTTAGACATTAATGGCTGTGTGTTGAGTTATTTTGAGGGGACAGCAAATTTACACTGTTTTACAGGCTGTACACTCACTACTTTACATTGTAGCAAAGTGTAATTTCTTCAGTGTTGTCACATGAAAAGATATAATAAAATATTTACAAGAATGTGAGGGGTGTACTCACTTTTGTGAGATACTGTGTATATATATAAACCCAAACACACGCACATTGAAAGACAATTTAATTTCATTTGTTAGTTATTGCTTTGCACCACCTTCCAGTAGAGCTGATATTTGTAAATTTTATTTTGGTCTGTGGGGATTGAAAGAAAGATTACCACCTCAACTGTATGAGGGTGCATAGCAATGACATTATAAGCAAATGTAAAAGTCCATATGGTAGTCACCGCCTTATAGTAGTGGCATTTGTAATTTTTATTTTTGGCTATGAAGATTATAAAAAAATGCCACCTCGTCTGAAAGTCTGTGCATAGCAATGCCCATCACACATACATTTATATAATATTTTAAAACGTATTATTTAATTTATACTTGTCATCTATCATCAAATTTGCTTTATTCTCTTGGTATCCTTTGTTGAAGGAGCAGTAATACTCTATTATTAGCTAGCCGAACACATTTGGTGTGCCAATGACAGAAGGCATATATGCGCAGCCACCAATCACCTGCTAGCTCCCACAGTGCTTTGCTGCTCCAGAGCCTACTTACAGTATGGGCTAGATTTATCAACGCTGAGGCGTACAGGGGCCCGCAGGTAATTAACATTGCACACGAGCGCAATTTTGCGCTCGCGTGCAATCCCGCCTCTTGCCCGCGCACAGCCAATCACGCGCGGGCAGAAGCTGTCAATCTCCTTGGTCGGACTCGACCGAGGAGATTGAATTTCGCCACAATAGTGGTGGCGTAGGTGTTAGGGAAGCAGCGGTCTGGTGACCGCTGCTTGATAAATCACGGCGAGCAAGTTCTTGAGAGAACTTGCTGCCGTAGGGGCTTAATAAATCTAGCCCTATGTATGCTTTTCAACCAAATATACCAAATAACAAAGCAAATGTTATAATAGAGTTTAACTTTGACTCTCCCTTTAAGCACAATGTTCTATTTTCAATTATCCAAATGTTTTGTAACTACTTGTGATTTATATTGCGCTATAAATGCCTTATGAATCATAACAGGTAAGTATTGAGAACAGATTAATATATCAGAATGTGACACCTAAAACATAAATCATTTCTTTACGTCTGTACTAAAGATGAATCTGACTTATTGTTCTTGTTCATCAGTCTAATGACTTTTTTGTGTCTCTGCTCTTCTAAACTATTACCTGTGTACAAGGAGGAGCTGTTTGGTAATTCTATACCTGACTCCCCCTCCCTCCCTCTTGCTAAACTTCTCAAACAAGTGCATTGGTAAGCATGAAAACAATGCTGAGCGAGCACACTGCCGGAAATGTGTTGCTTTTAAACATTTAGATTTTTTTTTATAATTATTACCGATTTACTAAACCATGGCTCTCGATGACAGCAGTTTGTATGCCAGGACCAGAAATAAACTGTGTTCAAATCAAAATGATTTTAAAGTACTTAGACGTTGTAGTTTGCCACCTGAATTCTTTTCTGGAACTGCTATTAAAGGGACAATTCCGAAAAATATCAAGAGTTTGGAACCTTTGTATTTAAGGAGGACTAGAAAAAGACCTTCAATTATTCCAGGTAGGATACATTGTAACTCATAATTTCACATATGTTCAGTATATAGTACTGTGATAGATACTCTGGCCTAGGTTTATATGGTATTTATAGGGGAAAATTAACACAAAATAATATGATGAATTTAAAGTAAAGATTATCCTGGGAATAGTATGTAAATGTATTATGTTTTTTTTAAGTATACTAGTTATTTACCTGTTGCAAAAATAAATGTAAAATTTTAGGCTCTATAAAGTAAGTTTCCTTTATCTAATCTGTTGAGGACAAATAAGGATATAAAAGTAATTAAGTAATGAAAACAATGGCCTTGTGAAATAGGTCTGGGCTTTTACATCCAGGATAACTATGTTTTAAAATGAGGGCACCCAATACTTTATATTATGGAGGAGTTGGCAAATAAAATAACGCTCAAATAGCAGGGAAAGTGGACAAAATAATGAAGTTTTATTGCAAAGATATTATACTGCATATAACTAAACATTTTATATTATAATCTCAGAGTGGTTAATGCCCCTTTAAAGGGACATGAAACACAAAAATGTAATTTCAGGATTCAGATAGAAAATACAGTTTTAAAAAAAGGTTCTAATTTACTTCTATTATAAAATTTGTTTCATTATCTTGTTATTCTTTGTTGAAGACATATCTAGATAGATAGCGTGCACATGTCTGGAGCAATACATGACAGGAAATAGTGCTTCCATCTCGTACTCTTGCTAATGTATAACCTTGCTGCAGACATGTGCACACTTCTCAAGTTCCATTCCTGCTTTTCAACAAAGCATAACAAGAAAACAAAGAAAATTTGATAATAGAAGTAAATTGGAAAGTTGTTTGTAATTGTATTTTCTGTCTGAAGCGTGAAAGAAAACTTTGTTTTATGTCCCTTTAAAGTAAATTACTTTCCAGAGATAAACTGTTTTACTGTAAAACAGATTGACTAAAGAGTGCACTTATTCTCCAAATGAAGTGAAAGAACTTTATCGTATAGCATAGTCATTTGTCTCACTGGAGAATGCATTGAATACTTTAGGAACCTAAACTACACCTGTATAAATCACAAGCATGACTGAGACTTTGCATCGGATTGTAAGCTCTTTGTTTTTTTTAATTGATTATGATGATGATGATTATTATATGAATTCTTACTGAAAACTGTGTTTACTCCCAGCACAGTTAAAGTATGTTTAGAAGTGCAATGCATTGCAGCTCCTGAGTAGCTCTGATGAGCCTATCAAGAGCTGCATACACGTGTAGCCACTAATCACTGACCATGTCATGATTGGGAATGGAAAGGAATCTTTTTTGGTGTGTAGGTTTTAACTATATGTTTAACTTCTTTGCAGTGGTTAATCTAAAGTAATTTCTTACATTTGCTGCCCCTTTAAATAAACTTGTTTTTAATATTTAGATGATTCTAAGAAATCAATCTCTTGCTGATTTTTACATTTCAGTAATGCTTGTTTATGAATATATTTATTAGTGCTTGCTCGAAAATATCAGATTTTCCATATGTTTCTGGGCTGGCATTACACATTTGTATAATTGCAAGCTGTTTGCTACACCTGATGATGTTCTGTAGCATATATGCATTATGTTTGCTCCATGTACTAAGCAGCGAAAGCTGCTCCCGAGCCCTTGCGGGGCAGGTTTGCATATGGGAGCCTGCTTCCCGAAATGTAAGAGGCGATTAGACTGCTGCTTCTTACACTCTATGCCACCTCTGAGGTGGCATGGGGAAATCACAGAGAGCTTGCTCGCGCTCTGTGATTGACAGTCCCTTCTCTCACGCGATTAATCGCACAACAGAAGGGGCTTGCTGTACACAATCACTTGAGCGTGTAACGATACATACGGGCAGCGAATCCTGTACGCCTCCGCTCGCCTGTAGCGAAGGTTAGCGGACAACTTCTCGAGTTGAGAAGCTTGCTCGCCACTTAGTACATGGGGGCCTTAGTGTATATTCCCACTTAGTGTATATTCCCACTGCCCCCACGTTACCCTCCCAGATCACTTTTAAAATGTTTCCACCCTCTCCCAGCACTCTCTCCCACACTTTGATTTTTTTATGCCCCTAGATCCCGGGCGCGCGCGCACTCGCTCCTAACCTCCTGCGCGCGCTCCCGGCATTTACTTCAGCTGGCCGGAAGGAAGTTCCCCAGCGATGGGTCGCCCACCTGCCTCCCTGCAATGGCTCCTACCCACCAACAATTGGCACCATCGCTGGCCGATGCAGAGAGTGCCACAGAGTGGCTCTCTCTGTATCGGTGTGCCTAAAAAGGTATTGATTGCAGTGATGCCTCAAAATCGAGGCATCACAGCAATATCTTGAAAGCGGCTGGAAGCGATCAGGATCGCTTCCAGCTGCTTGAAACCCCTAACGTCGTACAGGGTACGTCGCTGGTCTGTAAAGACCACTTTGTGTAAGACATACCCTGTACGACATGTCGTTAAAGGGACATTCCAGTAAAATTTTAAAGGCACATAGTTTAATTAGATATTTAAATAGAAACATATTTGCAATACACATGTATTGGCAAAAAGGCTTCCAGTAAAAGTTAACATTTTTCTCTTCACGTGCATGGGAAGCATGTCTAGATATTCTCAGTGCACCAGTATTTTAAATACTGCAGTTGCTCAGACAGCCAGTGTGGATTGTATCATGTCAGCAATTAACAAATTGAACCAGACAGTACAAGCAGTTAGGCTCTCTGATCAAGTCCTGTGTTTAAAATGCTGGTGCACAGTGCAATCTTAAAGGGACACTGAACCCAATTGTTTTCTTTCGTGATTCAGATAGAGAATGCAATTTTAAGCAACTTTTTAATTTACTCCTATTATCAATTTTTCTTCGTTCTCTTGCTATCTTTATTTGAAAAAGAAGGCATCTAAGCTATTTTTTGGTTCAGACTTTGGACAGCACTTGTTTATTGGTGGGTGAATCACCAAAAATGGGCCGGCATCTAAACTTACATTCTTGCATTTCAAATAAAGATACCAAGAGAATTAAGAAAATTTGATAATAGGAGTAAATTAGAAAGTTGCTTAAAATTGCATGCTCTATCTGAATCGCGAAAGAAAAAATTTTGGTTCAGTGTCCCTTTAAAAACACTTTTGAAACGGCTATAGCTTTTATTAGAAGCATTTTTGCTAATTCATGTTTATTACAAAAAACACTTTAATTCACAACTGATATGCATCCATGTGGATTTCAATTTTGGCTGGAATGTCCCTTCAAGAAAAACCTATCAAATGGTCATTTTCTGTTGATAATCTTTAGATAATTTTTTTTTCTTAAGGATTTTGCTTGACCCCTTGGTGTGATATGCCTTAACGCTCCTGCATAGTATATGGACAGTGAGCCTATCAGAAGCAGGAGACACCAATTACTGCCTGTGTCCGTTTAGAAGATGCATGCTGCTGAGCACAACTTTATCTATGTGTTTACCCATTTGTGGAGGTTAAATACATGGTTATGTAAAGTCAAATATAAAAAAAATGAGATGCTCTAACAATGTAGCACATTTTTACGTTATTCACAATAACAAAAAATAAATAAAAAATGGGAAATTTAGTGTGTTGCCTGATATCTGCGAAATCTTCCCGATCGGCCACATGTTTTCAGTGAGTCACTCATTGGGCAGCATTTTAATAGGACATTTATTTCTATCACACAATCCTGTGCCAACCAATTCTGTTTTATCTGGAATTGTACAAAAATATGTAAAAAATATTGTGATGCATAGATTTTGTTAGTAAAACACAAACCTGTTTTATAGCTCAATGTTCCATTTAATATTTGGGCATCTTTCCATTTGGACATCTGTGTAAAGATCTCTGTTATTCTGTACTACAGTAAGTCTTTCCGGAAGCTTATAAAATACTCCATTAATAACCAGAGAAAGACAGATGCTTCAACAATTAAAGTGGATGTAAATGCATTCACCATCAAGTCTATTAACAAAAGGATTAATCCAAAGGCATATATTATAAAGCGATTCTATTTTTTGCAACTTGTTGACCGGACTGAAATAGCCAAACCCCAAATAAACAGAGTGGATGTGATATCTATAGATTTCTTTTTGTTATTTATTTATTTATTGACAATCTGCAAACATAATAAGGTGAATGGGGTGTTCCTGGTATTTGCAAGAAAAGATCTGGTTATTTTTATTTTATTTTTACGCATTAAAAAAAAAAAACAGTATATGAAACTTCTAGAAATATGTGCAGGATATTTTAAGTCTGGGAAATTAATAGAACATTAAACTAAAAAAACTTACAAATGAGGGAGCACTATTCAAACATGTTACAATATTTCTTTGCATGACGGTTTCCATTAAAAGGACAAATTTAAAAAAATGCTCTAATGTGTTAGATCATATAATTATTTCCCTATTGCAGAGATGCAGAGATTAAAGCCAGCTCCAGACAGCGATACGCTACTGGGACCTAGCTGGGACATATAAACTAACTACAAATCATTAGATAGGTGCTAGAAGTGAATAGCTGATTTTCAACAAAGGATATCAAAGAACAACGTAAATTTGATAATAGCTGTAAACTATAAAGGCTCTTTAAAATTGCCTGCTCTGTCTGAGCCATAAGATTTTAATTTGGAATTTCATGTCCCTTTTTAAAGCTGTATATTTTGATCACGGCAAGTGTATTCCTGTTCCAGGGAAAAGAAGCTCAATTACTTTTTAAAGACAACTCCCACAACTCTTAAAGGGACCAATGGTCAAATACTCACTGAGGTAGAGAGAAAGCATGCAAAATCATTCTTATGTTTTTTTGTTTTAGCATTATATTGTACCCAGAACCCTGCAGTGAGATAAAGCTAAACATTTGCCTTGCTAAAGTTATTTGAGTGACTTCACAATTACAAACAAAACTTCTTAGATCTTGACAAAACCCAAAAAGCAGTTTAAAAAAAATAAAAAATAATAATAAAACTGATACTTTTTAAATAACTCCAATTTTTTTTAAACAAAATTAAAAAAATTACCTTAAAGGGACAGTCAACAAGGCGTGCAATTTCTGACCAAGGATTGGATTCTGATTGGCTGATCATTTGAAGAAGAAGGTAGCTACGTAATGGTGGGGGAGTTAGGCTGCCATATTTACATCATATTATAGAAGTTATCGACGATGATTACTAGGAGAAGCAAGTAGGCAAGACAAAAGGGGTATGGTGCAGGCGGATCTTCGTTTTTTTATTTTTAAATATCGGATAATTAATCTCTAGTGTTGACTGTCCCTTTCACTTCCCTTTAACAACTTTTTTTTTTTTGCTTACTTGTAAAGCTGGGTAAAACAATGTACTCTTTTTGGGTGAGAGGTGTAAACAAGATAGCATCAAGATTTATTTAAACTTTCTAGTGAGTCCGACTTGTTTCGCTGCAAACCACTTGGCAGCATCTAATGATGAAACAAGAATGTTTTCTAACAGCCATTAGTTTGTTGCATTATACACTAAAACGACATATTTTACATTCCTATTCAAGTCAACCATATCCATGTCTAAAGGGAAGAAAATGCTTAAATGAACATAAAAGTGAAAACGCAAATGGAGCTATTTGACCCCAGTATTATGAATAAACAAACATTGCGTAATTTAAGCGCTTTAAAACTTGCCTTGTCTGTATATATTTAAAGGGATATTGTATCAACTAAAATAGTCTGTTAATTAGAGTGTTTATATTTTTCAAAAGAATGTTCTTTCTTAATTATGTCACCCCATATAAGGATGTAACCAGTGAGCGAATCAAGAGCAGGCATACGTACATAGTATTACCGACTGTGTCATTACCGGATTGGCTCACTGGCTGTATGCCTATCTGTAGCATAAATATACACACACACACGGCTGACATATAAACAGCATATAGACTAGTACCCTTTAAGGAGAAAAAATAATTTAAAGGAATAATAAACCCTAAGAATTTTACATAAAATGTTTAGTTATCCATAGCTAAATGACTTTGCAATATTTTCATTATTTTTATTGACTTTGATTGGCTCCTCCAAATATGGCAAATGGTGGGTGGAGTTTGGCTTTTGAAAAAGAGTTGCAGCAAACAACATGTTAATGTGTTTACAAATGTTAACACTTGGGTGATATGTTCTATAGCAAGACACCAGAAATGTCTAGTAATTACAAGGTGTTTATTGACCCTTTTAACTTTAAAGCCTGGAAACTGTTTAACCCACATTCATTTATTTGGTATTACAAAACTTTATTTCCTCGTATATGTTACTTAGAATTTTGTTCAAAAATTGGTTAGGATTTACATACAATTTAAATGCTATTTGAAAGTAAATTAACTATTAATTTTGATGGTTTATACATAGGGTTTCCACCTTGACCATGTTTTTCTGGACACATATGAGTTACACATGCTTCAGGGTATGCAGGGAACAACATTGATAATGCTGTCCAGGGTCACTATTCATATGCTGTATAGGTGCGTAATGCATGTTGCCCTCTGCACACCCTGCATCATGTGTAACTCATAAGCGTTCAGGAAAACATGGCCGTGGTGGCAACCCTATTCATACATGCTTGAACTCAAGAATTCAGTGAACATGCTGTACATTTTGTCTATTTAACTGTGTTTAGAGGCACATAAAAGGCATTACAAATTATATAATGCAAAAGACTGAGCAATAATTAAACATTTTAAAGTGGTTTAAATTAATATTAAAAATAACAGAAAATGTATACGAGTTGTTTTTTTACTTTGATCATATTGCCTGCTGGCTGAAAAAAAACAACTATCACAGCTATCAAAAGTTTGGAAACAAACTTGTTTTACTCAGAACAGTAACATGCCTTTTTAAAGACAAAAAACAAGTATACATATGGGCTTGACAAACCCAGGTGCCAGGAAGTCACTGGCGCCTTAAATCTAGGCTCAAGACACTTCCCCCTGTCAGAAACAACCAGCCGCACCTAAAATCTAGGTGTGATATACAAATTAATCTTTTATTGTGTTATATAATGTCTGTGTATATGTAAATATGTCTGTGTATATGTAAATATGTCTGTGTGTGTGTGTATAT